>NC_053119.1:22124382-22424382 GCF_010015445.1 Perca fluviatilis
GATAGCCTGGTTGTTGTGCAAGCTATGCAACAAAGGAATTCACATCGCACCGAGCACATCGAGCCATTTAGCTTGTAAGCGTGTGGATGCTAGCTGAAGCTCCGATCCACACCCAACCTACACTCCACCAGATGACTGGTTTAAGGACCAGGGTTAACTAGTCTGAATGTACTTGAAGGTATTGTGTTTTACTAAAGAAGGTCTACCTACCTATAAGCTACCTGAATTTTTTGAAATGTACTATATTTCCTAAATATGCTATTGCTACACTTAATGGCAAAAATTGCACTGGTCTGCTTGGACTTGGTTGAACAAAAAAACAATATTTTGTTGCTTATGTATTCAGTCATTCAATGGTATACTAAAAATCCATGTGAAAAAAATTACTTCTCTACTGTTCTCAGGTCAAATATTTATGCAATTAAAATCCGATTAATTCGGATTAATTAATTACAAAGCCTGTAATTAATTAGATTAATTTTTTTCGAGTCCAAGCCCTCTTTTTAATATATAAAGCGGGGGAACTTGAGGTTGAGATCCAGTGATGAAAAAGTGGACAAAGGATCTGGGTATCACTGCAGCTAGATATAGCAGAATGAGAACTAACAAGGGTGTATCTTTATCTTTACAATTTTTATTTTTAAAGGGTTAGTTCACTTAAAATAAAAATGTCATTAATTACTCACCCTCATGTTGTTTCCAAACCCGTAAGACCAACCGCTTCATCTTCAGAACACAAATGAAGAGATTTTTGGTGAATGAGATCATGTGCGAAGCGTAATTACCCCTTTCAAGGCACAGAAAGGTAGTAAAGACATTAAAATAGTCTGTGTGACTCCAGTGGTTCAACTGTGACTAGAATACAAAGTGCTAGAATACTTTCAGTGGCACAGCACTTGGGCCTTGAAAGTTGCAATGATGTAGCTGCCTATGGATGGTTCAGAAAGCTCTGATTCCATCAGAAATATCTTAATCTGCCTTTCGAAGCTGAATGGAGGTATTAAGTAATGTGGGTGAGTAATTATGACATTTTAAATTTTTGTTAAACTAACCCTTTAATTTTTTATTTGTGATGGAAAATGATTGCTTCCAAGAAGAACATTCAGATTTTTGTTTGATTTAATGCCTTTAGAAAATATTAAAATTATGTTTTGCTTTTTTCTGTCAAGGGTTTTTCACCCACAAGAACCTCAACCCCAGCACATGCACAGACACTCTTTCACTCTCTTCAACTGACCATGAAGAAGAGAGAGCCATAGTGGAAAATCAAACTGCAATGTTCAGCAACAGTTTTAACATTGATGCTGAAAAGGGCAAAACGGGTATGTATGCATGTTTTTTCGCATGGTTAACTTTTCCCTATAATTTCACCACTTTTATTAGTCTTCATGTGTTCACCTATATTGTAGTCAATGTTTAATCAGACTGTCAAAGATGCACTGGAAAAAAATCTGGTGGTGAGGAAGTGCTTGAAGAATACCAGACAACAAAAACTTTAAAGCACAGCACCAGACGTCAGCTTGTTAATATTGTTGTCAGTCACATGACAGAAAATTCATGGGTAAGACTTTAAAGCACAGATGCAATAAAACACACAGCTGTCTATATATGTGTATGTATATATATGTCTGTGTGTGTGTGTGTGTGTGTGTGCATGTGTATATATGTATGTGTTTGTGTGTGATATATGTATAAATAAATAAAATATATATTTTTTTTTTACATTTGCAGGAGGATCCCCACCCATAGCAAACAGCGGGAAACTTATGCTTTGGGCATTATTTCTCTCTTTCCTAGCCTGAAAGACCCATTTTCAGCAAAGGGGCTATGTAAGAATCGTTGGTATTGTTGTACTTGAAACACAGTCCTAGTTTGACATGTTATATGCTCCTTTTTTGTGGCATGTAATAGAAGTTTCTATTATAAATTTTATGTAACATAATGACATCATTTGTGTGTTCTCTTGTCTTTTGACAGGAGCATTTCTCCGATCGGAAAAGGGGAGCGGGTTTCATCTCCTGGCCTATAAAACTTTGTCGAGAAAAACCCAAAAGCGTGTTAAGCTTAGAGATGACTGAAAGTGGAGGACCAAGGCAACGAAGGAGGATAGATGATGTGCAACAACTTGAAGGAGATGCATGCAGAGAGGCAATTTCTTTCCTTATCCCACAGCTGATGAAACTGGAAGTAATGCAGAAGATGAAGGAAACTTTTAAGCATAGACAAGAACTGGTCCATAATCCTGACCGGATCAGCTGACGTCCTTGATGTCTTCCCAAGATATTTGGATGTAAAAGGTTTGGTAAATAAAACTTTTATTCCACTTTTCAAAGATTGTTTTTAAGTGTATTTTAGATATGCCTGCTTTTGGTTACTCTTTAACATAATTGCTACTTAGAGTCATTTGTTCATTATATTTATCACTCTTGCTCATACATGCCTTTCAGACATAGTGATAGACTAAGAAATCATGAATGTGTATTTACTTGAATTCTTCTAAAGACTATCAAAACGTGCACACTATCCATTTTGGTGGTAAAGGATAAAAAGTCCCAAAGTAACCTTAGAAATCTTGTTAATATGCTTTGTCATTAGATAAATCCAGGACTTTGCTCTGCTGTTCAATGCTGAAACATCCAACAAGTTTCTTAAGAGTTGGGAGACTGCATTCAAGCAAAAGATCATCAATGAAGCCAAGTCTCTTACTTCAACAGCAGAGAAATTGGTTGTCTTCTCAGATGTAGCTGGTCGACAAGGATCTGAAAATGGTTGGCATGATTTGTGAGGATGTTATAATTTAAAATTTGCTTTGGTTTCTTGCTATTGTCTAAGTTTTTTTTTTTTTATCACCCCCATCTACTCATTCAGATTGGGACAGTGACATGTCATCTGTCCTGCTGCCTGTTGCATCTCCTGCCTCCGACTCCAGGGAGGAAGAAGACTAAGATCAGTCCAACAGAGGCTGTTGACAGACTTGTGCATTTTCATAAGGTAAAACTCACAATGCTGTTGCAAAGATTTGGGTTAGAAACCCTAAAATGCAGTGGTTTTCATTAATTGTCCTTGGGACTGAAGCCTCTGCACATTTTGTCTCTCTCTGATCGGTACATAGGATAGGATAAGCTCACCCAAAAATGTCACCCTCAGGTTGTTCCAAACCTGTATCCATTTTACTACTGCTGAACACAGATATTTTTGAAGAACGTTTATAAACTAGCAGCTTTGGGCAGCCATTGACTGTCATACTATTCTTTTCCTATTGTGGAAGTCAATGGCTGCCCAAAGTGTCCCTGTATCAAACTTTCTTGAAAATATCTTCCTTTGTGTTCAGCAGTACAAAGAAATGTATACAGGTTTGGAACAAGCTGAGTGTGTGTAAATGACATCATTTTTCATTTTTGAGTGAACTAACCCTTCAGTCTAGTTCATGTAGCTCTTACCTAATGATTTGAAGATCTGAAAACAGGTTAGTTGAAGAAGTGAGACATGCAACATGTGCAGAGCCGTTGAATTACGACCAGGATTGAAAATTGCTGGCATAATGTGACTGTTTAAATGTACCTTCTAGAATCTCTAATTGATTGCTTGCATTATATTGACCTACAGCTCTTGAATTTCCATGTACAACTCTTTGTTCTAATGAAGTAAGTCAGTCACATAGCTTGGTTTGGCTGAGGGTGAATCAGCAAAACATTCTGGTGATGGTGGTGGGGGTTGTTCCTTTAATGGTTATCCTTTCATTGTAATACACAAAGCAACTGGGTTTGTCAGGCACATATTGGGTTAAGGTGTGTCATATATTTTATTTTATTGATTTTAATTCTATTTTAGTTCATTTGAATGTGAGGAAGTTAACAGTAGCAGGTTTAATGCATTTATCATTTCACATTGTAATTAGTTTTTTTCCTGTTTGTTTAATCTATTTTATTTTTCAGTCCTGCAACAGTATTGAAGGCCATCTCAGTGGGAGGGAGGGCCACCAGCCACTTCTACTGGGATGGGAAGGATCAAGGGCAGGATCGACCACTTCTCCGTTGTTGTGGACAAGCCTTATCCCTTGCTCTGGAACCAGCTCCTTAAGTGCCTTTGATGAACTTTTTCAAAGGTTCACTATGTCTTCAACTTGTCCTAATGAGGGAAGCCCTGGTAAACTTCTTTACCTTCCTGCAGACCACAGTTTACAACATAGACGTTGAGTCTTTCAAGTGAGTCTCCCAGAGTAAGGGAACTGCGTGCAAAAGCTTTTAAATTAGTTTAAATGTTAAAGTGTTTCCTCTGTAAACGTTTGCATGCAAACAGCCACTCTTTGATAGCTCATTTAAGAGTCACACACAGTTTCTATCCTTCGGCTTAAGTTTAAGTTGTTGTGTAGCTTAGAGTGGCTGTAGTCGGTGGTTTGCTCATATTCTGGGTTTCAAAGCATTTGAACAGTTTTCATGCTATTGATGGCAGTCCAGCTTTTGATTTGGCATCAGGTGAACAGTCATCTCAAAATGTTTATAATAATCAGCCAGGTTCTTTGTTTGTTGGAGAAAGTGATCCCCAAGTTGCTCTCACTGAGAATGTTACCTTTTCAGGAGAGAGACTGCAGATATATGTGCCTCAATTGTAGCCAAATTACAGTGCAGTGGAGTAGCCAATAGCTTGGTATCATCAGTTGTTTCAGACCTTTGAGGACCTCACTACAGAAATGCATACCCAAACTCGTCAAGATGTGATTTCTGTCATTCCCTCCTAATAACCCTGTCAGATCAGCTGTGGAAGAAAGTTTAGCTCATTTTGAGAGTCCCTTTTCCATGTTTAACACCCGAAACTAAAAGGACTAATTATTTCAATGACAAATGGGGTGTTGTGGAGCCAGTTGAAATTGTGCTTGGCATGAGATCCGACATGAGGAGAAACAAAAACTGGATGTTATGATCAGGTCCCAGTAAAGATACATATGTGTATGTCCCAATTTTGGAAACTTTAAAAATTATGTGTCGAAATGTAGATGTATGTACTCTGCTGACCGAATTTACAGGAAGGCAGAAATCACTATTTGAGGACTTTTGTGATGGAAGTTACTTCCAGAGTCATCCATTATTCTCAAAACATCCCAGTGCTTTACAAATTCAGGTGTACTACGATGAATTTGAAACCGTAAACCCCTCTTGGTTCTAAGCGTGAAGTACACAAGGTTGGTGCTCTTTATTTTGTGCTTGAAATCTACCTCCCAAATTTAATTCAAGACTGATGAATATCCATTTGATTGCTCTATTTCATGTAGCAAGATGTAAAAAAGTATGGATTTGACCCCATCCTGGAACCGTTGATTCGAGTGACATAAAGATTCTAGAGACAGATGGAATTGAACTACCCATATCAACGAGTAGAGTTTATGGCACAATATGTCAAGTAATTGGAGACAACTTGGGGATGCACTCAATACTTGGGTTCACAGAATCATTTAGTGGACATTACTCCTGTCGTCTATGTTTAACTGAAAAGGCTGATATCCAGTTAGTTTACAATGAGGATGATGTTAGAGTTATTTTGCGTGATCGTTCAATTTATGAACAGCACTGCAGTGAGTTAGAATCTGACCCTCAACTCAAGTCAACACATGGCCTCAAAAGAAACTCGACACTCAATAGTCTCCAGTATTTTCATGTGTGCCACAACTACTCTCTAGATGTGATGCATGATCTCCTAGAAGGAGTTGTGCAATTTGAAATGAAACTACTGTTTGAGTATCTTTCAGAAAATTTTGTTACCGCGGTGAATTGCTCTCCAGAATATATTCATATGATTATGGATATTTGGAGAGAAAAATCGTCCCACAAGGTTAATCTAGAGCACAATGGAAATAGCATAGGGCTCAATTCTATCCAGTCACTCTGTCTTGTCAGAAACATTCCGTTGCTGTTTGGTGATATCGTAGGGATAGGTGATAAAAATTGGCATTTGCTCCTGCTCTTACTTCAAATTCTAAATCTGGTGTTTTCCCCTTGTATTTCTAAAGGCATGACTGTCCTCCTGAAGCATTTAACAATTGAGCACCATGAGTTATTTAAAGAGTTGTATCCACAAAAAAACTTGCTGCCCAAACACCATTTTATGGTGCATTATCCAGCCTGTATTCGCAAAATTGGACCGTTAGTCCATATGTGGAGCATGAGGTTCGAGGCTAAGCATAAAAGTTTTTAAGAATACACTAAAAATTTCAAAAACATCACCAAATCTCTGGCAAAAGTCATCAGATGTCAATAGGCTATCTTTGGGAAACAACACCATTCAGTCAAGTTGAGTGTGGACCAATGAAAACATTTTGTTGGAATGATGTTGAAAATGGTGGAAAGTTGGCAGGAATGCTACAGAATCCAATACAAACAAGCATGCTTTCCATGAACTGGGTTAAACTAGATGGGACAGAATATAGACCAGACCTCATTGTATGCAATGAAATTGAGAATGAAATTCCTGTTTTTCAGTCAGATTCGAAAAATACTCTTCATTGACAGCACTGTGTATTTTATAGGTCGACAAACTTTTCACAGAAAAATTTTCAGATCATCATCATGCATTTAAAGTAGAGAGATACTGTGAGTTGGGTGAACTTGTAAAGCCAACAGCTTGAAGTTCTACAGGCCTTTTGATCTGCAGTGTACATATGGGTCAGATGATGGGGGTATATTGTACCTTCCTTTGTGTTGGTGTAATTGTTTAGTCTGTGTTGTTGAAAATAAAATGTCAAACTGATACAGCGTTTTGACTTATTTAATTGAATGCACATTGCACACATGTATTTTTAGACAAAATACCAATTACACTTAATTACCTTAATCAGGGTTTGTATGAGCACTATAAGTCGCGAAGTAAATCTCTTGGTGTTGAGATATTGACACACACCTGGTGTAATTTCAACACTAACTTGGTTTAAATGAGGGGGTGAAACACTAATGGTGTTAACGGTGAACACTTACAGCAGGGATTCCCAAAGTGTAAGTACGTGCACCCCAGAAGTCTGTGAGCTGCCACCAGGGGGCTTGTCGAGGAAAGATTTAATGGCGGTCTGTTTTTAAATGGGATTTTTCCATACAAAAAAATTTAATAGGCCTTGCCTATTGCTACAATGTTTCTTTTACGTGGCTGAAAATAACCGGTGCTTTCTGTTAATGAGCCTGTGTATGTCACTCGTCCTCTTAAAAGTGGAAGCTTGTGCGTAGCTTTGTTGCATTATCTTGAAACTTTGTTGATGTTGTTATTGTCATGTGTGTTCTGGTTATTTCGCATGATTAAACATGAGTTTTTATATGCCCGATAAAACAAAGCTTTGTTGCGGGGGTTTTTAAGTGGAGATTGGGGGTGCGCCAACCCGTTGGGGACATAGAAGGGGTGCGCAGGAAAAAAGTTTGGGAACCGCTGACTTACAGTGTTGTTTTACACTAAGCAAGTGTTAAAAAAGTAACACTATTTAAAGTGTTGGTTTAACTCTATTTAGTGTGGACCTATATAAACTCGAAAAGTGTTAATTTTAACACTGTGAGTGTTGATTTAACACTTTCAAATTTGCTGTGACCAAAGAACAGAAAATTCAATCATAGACCAGTTGGGTGCACATGCAGTAACAGAGAGGAAACATCATTACTCAACTATCTATGGCACTGGGCATATTTCCTCTGTTTCTATCTGCCTCTACATCTTTTGGATCTTATCCATCCTTCTACTTGTCTATCTCTGTCTGTTTCTGTTTCACTCAATCTATCTACCTCTGCTTTGGCTTTTCTCTGTCTATCTCTTCTCTCTCTGTGCACTCTGTGTTTCTTACCTGGCAGGAGCACACAGAGCACCTATCGCTATCCAGCACCCAGATGTGCCCACTGTGCTTGACCTTGTTGTCATGGATACAGTCGCGCTGCAGTTGTGTCCGTGAGGGCCGACAGTCGTAGCCTCCGTCCAGGTTGAAGCACACCGTGTCATTGCGCACAGGTGTTCCTCCCTGTCTTGCATTCATTAATATCTGCAGGGAGCACAAAAAGATGATATCATACATATGCTCAGTGCAGGCAACGACAGTTTATGCATGGCTTGTTGAAATGGGATTTTTTATTACAAGCCCCGTTATATTTGCTTTAGTAACATGGTGACAAGGTAAAGGAGCATGTTCTGTCACAGACTGGTTTTGAAGTACGTAATGTAATGAATATAGTAATGAGCACCCACATCTTTGTCCTCTTGAGCAAGACAAAGACCTGCTCTCTGCACCCGTAAGCTGCAGCTTATGGGTGCTGTAAATTGTAGCGATAAAACATTTTTCAGATCTCGGAGAAACATACAGTATACAACTGTAATGTAACCCAGAAACCTACTTTTGGCAAAATAATAACTTTGCTTTGTGAAGTCCGGACAGGTTCGGTTTATTGAGAGTGCCTTTAATTTGCTTTTTCCTCTGCCTCTCCCAACTCAAACTGACAGCCAAGATGGGGTCAACGAGCTTGAGCACGCTAGCACTATTATTACAGGCAAGGCTTCGATGTTGCTGTAGATTGAGGGTTTCCATTTTGACAGCTGACACTTCTCCTGACAGGCGGTTATCAGAGAGACGTTCCAGAAAATGAGCAGGCTGCAAAAAGCAAGCTGACGTTTTGGGAGGAAAACACACTGATAATGACATACCTATCCAATCACACCATTACTTACAGCAGCATAACGACACATCTTATAAAACAAAAGCTTAGTTTCTCATGGTGGCTGGCACACATATTTCAACAAAGTTCTGCTTTAAATTAAAAGCACTATTTTCAGGGCTTTCTTCTTGAGCGCTACTGAAGCTAGAAATCAAAAGACCTTTAAATCTGGGATGGGACTGAGATGTAAAGGGGGACATTCAGTGGAAAATGAATGGGGTGTTTTCTGTTAATGGGGCATTATGGAGCTGTAAGATGCAATAAAGGTATTCTTGACATGCTAAAGATATGAACCAGAATTTAAACCTAATTTTAGTTACATTTTACGTCCAAGTGGCAAAGACACATTTAAAAATGTAAATTTTGTATAAATGGAAAACCAAATAATTTCTTCATAACATGAAAGATTCATGAAATACCACATTGTTTTACCGTATTGTACATTGACAAGTGAAATTTGTGTTCTATACAAAAACGTGATTCCACTGACTTATCCATGTTGCAATCCTAAAATCAGAATAAAAATAAACTTTTTCCGTTATTGTTTTAATTTGCGTAAAGACGAAAGCAACAGTGGACCACTCACCTACACATGATTCCCCACTGGCGGAAAACAAGCCGTTGTCATGGTAGCCATCACGACACTCACAGTGGTACCAGCCGGGCAAGTTGACACAAGTGGATTTACTATCACACTCAACAAAGCCGTCCGCCACTCTCATCAATATCTGAAGAGGAGAGAAGAGAGGAACAATTAGACATCCATATACACTATCACTATCATGTTGGTTTCAAAATATGCTCTTTACAGTGAATGGACTATTGAGCTCCATTCTTGCCTGGTAGGCATTTTCAACATTGATCGATTCATAATTGATAAAACAACGTGTCTAGAATTTGAGTGAAACTTGTCCGTAGGCTTTATAGATCAAGCATAGTTGCATGGCCAGAGAAGGACATCTGTATCAATAAAAGATAGCAGGGAATGGATGAATCTAATATAGCAAGCCTATTATTAGAAGCCAGACATTTAACAGGCTTCATTTTGAAACCAGTAAAAATCCTACACAGTCAAATCCAACACGCAGGCAAACAGATAAATTCCGAGGTGTGTGCAAACTTTTATGAACGTGAACTTTACTTGAATCTTTAAAGGTCTCATGGCATGAAAAATTCACTTTATGAGGTTTTTTAACATTAATATGAGTTCCCCCAGCCTGCCTATGGTCCCCCAGTGGCTAGAAATGGTGATAGGTTTAAACCGAGCCCTGGGTATCCTGCTCTGCCTTTGAGAAAATGAAAGCTCAGATGGGCCAATGTGGAATCTGCTCCTTATGAGGTCATAAGGAGCAAGGTTACTTCCCCTTTCTCTGCTTTGCCCGCCCAGAGAATTTGGCCCACCCATGAGAAAGAGAGAGACATCATGGCTTGCAAACAAGCAAAGCATGGCAGTTGGTCAAGGCCACACCCCCGCCCTCCACCTTGCCCCCCCTCTCTCCTCCTCAATAGCATTTAAAGCTACAGACACAGAAATGGCACATCCTAAGGAAAGCTCATTGTGGGACTGGCTCTAGTGGCTGTAATTCTGCACCAAGGCTGAATTTTGGGAAAGAGACTTCAGATACAGTATTAGGGGACCACTGAGGCCTATATAAAAGCATCCAAAGAGCACCATGTCATGGGACCTTTAACTGCTTGGACAGCATGGGTTTCTATGAGGTGATGTGCTGAAGAAGCTTGCGAAAGAGCATCCTTTCAGTGGCGGTTTCTCTAGGAGGCCAAGGGAGGCCGGCCTCCCCATAAAAATATAAAACATAATTTAAAATATAAAATTATATATTTTTTAATAAAATAAAAAATAATAATTTTACGATAAATGTTATAATTTAAAATTACGTTTTATATTTTTAACCGGTAAAATTATAAATTCACGGTTGTGTCTTTTACTGATTTTGTAATTTCCCTTATCAAAACATTCCATTATCATTTTCTTCAGAAGCGAAACAAGCCCCTCTGTCACTCGTGCGTTGTGCAGTCCTGTCTGTGCTCTGTCTAGTGGCCAGTAAAATGCTACGAGACGGCTCAAAGGAGGCCAGCTTTTCCTGGCCTCCTTTAGAGAAAAAATTATATTTTCAGCCAATCAGATTGAGGCTAGGTTTGACCGAGCTCGACATTGAATGGTCAATTCATCATAAATAAAAAGCCAGGAAGCCAGGTTGAACCTGGCTTCTCACCAATCACATGCCTCAGACAGATGGGTAACTATGGTAACAATTACAGCAGCGGTGCCGTCCGGTGTCAGCTGAGCTAACAGTCAGTTAACAGCAAGTTTACACAATGAATGGCACAAAAAGGGCTTTTTTTTCTTTATTGATTAACCACAAGCTAAAAAGCGTAAAAGGCGGAGGCAGAAAACTCAGCAACTAACTGAATGAAGTAGCGACCCTGCTAGCAACAGACGACGAGGGAGCTAATCTCCGTAAACCAAGCTAGCAGCATCAGGGTAGCGCCAGAGGGAACATCCACGTCAGCTCAGTGCTGCCAGCCTCGAGGTCACACTTTTCCTGGTACACGTTTTGGAGATGAGGATTTATTTTTAGTGTTATGACTGCAACACAAGGTAATAATGCTGGTTTATTATTATTATGTTGCCGCCGGTCGGTAAATTGGCATGATTTATCAACTGTTCAGTAACAGTTCAACTGGAAGTTTATCACGAATTATGGAGATAATTGTGTTTTTTACACTCGTGTAAAGCCTAGCGTACGTGTTGACCAGAATGAGGTCATACCGATTTTTAATTATCCTACCGTATTGTTATAAAATTATTAGGCCCAGCTTAACACCCAGGCCCAATATCTTTATGCCTGTAATTTGCTATTGCTGTGCTACAAAAACTTAAGGCTGCATTTCTCTATTTCATTTCAGTGTTCAAATCAGTCAGTCCTGACATACTTTGATTTGATTTAATATGATTCAGTGATGTGTTACCCTTGTGTTTTGTGGCTCAGTGTTTGAGCTTGTAGTAGGCCTATTCTGTACCATTGCCGTAGCTTTGTGCCTATATCCTGCGTTACCCGTGCCTAGTTTGTTCTGTCTTGGATTTTGGACTTTATTCATGTTTTAGTTTTTTCGCTTGTTGAGCGTGTATCTGTGTTCCAGTTTTAGTACCGAAGCCGTACTGTTTTGACACCACAAAGTGTCTTTGTTTTAATAAATAGAGATATTTTGTCTTCATCTTGACAGTATATGACAGAAATTTTACTTGGTTGAATAGCGATAACGGTCTATTATTTCCCGGTGTTTGGGGATCAGTAGCCCACGGCAGGCTAATTACGGTCTTGGATAGGCTATTTATATGAATTGAATCTCTATACAGTTCAATACATTGTGATGGATGCAGTTTGGTGTGTGGTGGTTGACTGTGGCTGAAAACTTCACTCTGGAAAATTTGTCAGCACCCCCAATTCAAAATATGTTCCCACGATGGTGCAAGTTGGCCGAGAGTTTGACACAACGCTAGCAGGGCCTAGCATCAGCTACCAACATTTACGGGTGTGTCAAGGACAATTCAGAATTACATAATAAAGAGCTGCTCATGTTATTCAGGAAGAAATAGATAAAGAAATAAACACAGCGTCATTCATAGCAGTGGAAGTGGATGACACCACAGACATATCATGCAAGTGCCAAGTGATCGTTCATTATCCGCTACGTAAATAAAAGGGAATGATATGTGAGCGGTTTCTCTTGGTTTCTTTGGACGTTAGCCTTGAACGAGATGCTGAAGCCATAACTGCTGTGGTGATGCGGGCACTTGCCAACTACAATCCTGAAACAAAGCTCATTTGTCAGACGATGGAGCAAGTATACATACTAAGCTCACTGGCTTCCTCAATAGCTGGAGCTGATGTTTGTTTTCACAGAGCTCCACTAAGAAATATCCTTGACTTTGCCTCCTCCTTCAGCTCTCGTCTTTAATGAAATACCTTTATTACGTGCTGTGACGTTCGCCTCTCTTTTTGTTTTTTGACCCCAGTTTTTTCTATTCAGCTCTTTTCATATGGGTTTCCTTGTTTCTCTTTTTCACTCTCTCACTACTAGTTTCTGTTTACAACAAGCCAACATTCACCCTTTTATTTCAACAAGCGACCCTGCAACGTTCCTGCAAACATCAACCAAGAACAAATCCAATACAATTTTCAACAATGAGCATAATACACACAGAGAGACGGATCACTCTGATATTTCAGCTAACATTTAATTAAACTAAGGGCCAGGCCCACACTAGAGAGGAAATAAAGCCTGTCATTACACAGTAGGGCTAAATATGTTAGGCCCAGACATGCACCGTGATTAAATGTGCCTGTATAGTCCGTGATGGCTTTTTTATGATTGTGCATGATGCATGATGCTCTGCTCTCATTATGAAAATGGCAGTGTGCTGTGTCTGACCTTCTCCACAACTGCCTGCAACAGTATCCCCCATAGAGCGTCAGGCAGACGGGCTGGTCCCCCACCGCCCTGGCAGTAATGGGATTAAGATCTATTGGCTAATGAGCCCTCAGCTTTTAATAGAATTTCTGCAGCAGATTAACTGTTGATGAAATGTCCCGCAGATTAGGGCGTTATCTATTCAAAAATGACCCGTTTTTTTCTGAGAAGCAGGTTTGCTAAAAAAACCTACAGCATATTCCTTTTTTCTGTTTTCCATACTGGCCAGGTTCAAAAAGCTCTCTCTTTCAGTGTGGCAGTCTTTAAAGTGAAATCTCAAATTTCACTAATTACATCAGTTTGGTGCAAGCAGAGCACCTCATTTTCTCCCCTTAGGACAGCAATGCTGGGTTAAAAGGACACTGCTTAAAAATCATGAGTCTACAGCAAATACTATAACTAGCCTATCTTTGAAATTGATATAAATTCTCCTCACTACTGAAGAGAAATATAAAATGCTCTTTGTTGCCTGTGAATTTCAGTGTGATAAAGGAGCAGGGAGCTTTTAAAGGGAGAGCTGCAGGAGGTGTATTGCCAGTATAGAAAAATACAAGCTGAATTTGTCCGAAGCATCTTCTCCTCCCCAATAAGGCTGCATGAAATTGTTCAAAGTACAACTGAGCAGTCAGATACTATTTATAACAGACACTGATGGTGAGGTAAGTCTAAAAATATGCAAATGGGTTATTTTCAGCCAGTTTCATTCAGGTGTTTTAAAAGCTTGACTGTCTGGCGATAACAACAGAAGGTTATACCCTCAACAAAAGATTCATGATTTTCTCTTTTAACTGAGTCAAACCTGTCAGCTACAATTATGGCCTGTCGCTTCTTAGCCTCCTGTCAAATCAACTTTTGAAGTGCGGCGGTGTTTTAGGACAGTGAAACTCACTGTTGTCGAACCTAGGACTTGACAAGATTGAATGTGTGAGGTACAGCAAGGATACAACATGCTTGCAAAGATCTCGCCTTCTCTTTTATCATCTTGCGTAAAGGATAATGGAAGATCATTGTAATTAAATCATCAACAATGACAATCAGACAAGGGTGCTGGCTGAAAGCTCTGTCGCTACTGAATCATGAGGCTTTTGCTTTAGTTGAAGCCTAGATGGGGATGGCGCAGTATTTTCACTTGTTCATGTCAAATCATGTCATCTTTTTTTCTTCTCTCTGCTCTGGAAAAAAAAAGACCACACAAACAAACAACAAAACTGGCTTTCTGTCTCCGTCTCCTGGAGAGGTCAAGGCCACGCAAAGAACAGTTATTGCTGACTGAAAGACGTGGAAACTGACAGAAAGAAACCTCCACAAAGGAGAGGAGGATGAGGGTGGGAGGATGAGGTGAACAGGGAGGAGGAGGAAGCGGTGAAGGAGGCAAAGAGAAGTGGGAGGAAGAAGCAGGGCGAGAAGGGGGAGGAATAAGCAAAGGAGGAGAACGAGAGACGATGAGACAGACTGCAGTTATCCTACTCGTTATCCTGAGTGGCAGCTTGGAAACAAGGGCTCTATTAAGGCAGCTCTCTGAGGACAAAGTGAGAAACAAGCGGATGGTCTTTCCTCTGCACCCTCCTGGGCTTGTTGTGCCACTCTGCCAATACCACCCCCCTCCTCTCTTTCTTAATCCTCTGCCTTTACCTTTCCATGTGTTCCTTTTTTCACCGTGCTGTCTATCTCTGTCTCAAAGCTGAGGCAAAAACAGAGGTGCCCTCATCGTCACCTTTCCCCATCCCTGCAGTTTGCTCTCTCTTTGAGCAGAAAAAGGCAGAGTTTGGGGTTTAGTCTTGCCTGCCCTTTTCTCTTCGTGCCTCTCTCTATTGTCACTGCTCCCGCCAACCCCTTCACTTCATCCTCGCTTCCTATTCTCATCCTGGACAGGTACAGGTCTTTGCTTTTACACCTTCTCTCTTTCCTTGCTTTCACCTCTGACGCTTCCCTCCCCATGTCTTTTCCCTTCGACTGACAGATAGCCCTGGGGATTGGGGTGGTGTTCTGCTGTGTTGCATCACTATTACTGCTGCCACATGTACTTCTCCCGTACAGTAACCTAATTCAAACTGATTTCCATTACCACAAAGGTCTACGTGATAATCCTGATAGGCTCCAGGAGGAATTATATAGAGACATCTCTGGATCTCAACTGAAACTTTCCTCCTGATGCCATTTGACAATAAATGGATTTTAAAATTAGCTGAATTTGTCATGTCAGATTACATTTACAATGACAGCTGAAAAAAGGCTGCAGAATCTGTAAGTCAATAATAATGTATACAAAGTGTTTATTGGCATGTCTTACCTTAATGATAAGGTAAGGCATGGATTTGTGATCCCTGCTTTTTTTATGTACAGTAAAGTGTAATTGAGTAATTGTCACTGGTCTTCCGTCTTCATTAGGAGAAAGAGCAAACTCAAGTAATCAATCATCACGAACCCGAGGCAAATTGAGTTACACACTCGGCTCCTAAAGATGAAACAGACACTAAAACGCAAATCCATATCTGCAAGCACTTGAGTGGGAGAGTGGATGAGTAATCATGGTAAATTGGAAACAAGCCTTGTGAACAATTGGTAGCTGCAAGTGCATACAGAATGCAATCACTCTGTATCACTTACCTAGAGCTGTAACATTCCTTCACCCTTTAAAGTACAACTGAAATCACAATGTGTAAACTGATTTTTTTATAAGTCAAAAACATGTGAAAAGGAATTTCAGAATAATTGTTTTATATTTGAGAGTAAGAAAAAAAATGTTAGCGATCACAAATTCTCCTTTAATCTCCAAGCCTCTGAGTGGGGGGGGGGGGCAGATGCATGGGTTTGATTGACAGCTGGGCCAACAGGGGCACCGAGACACAACATAGACAAAGTTGTGCTGGTAACTATAAGCCAAGGAGTTGTGTTAGCAGCAACATTGAAAGCTGCACTAACAACAACACCAGCAACTTGCTGGTGAGCGTAGTGGAGCACTTAGCAGCTAAAGAGCCAGATATTTCTCTCACATTTGCACTTCAGTGCTACAGCTGTCTGACTAATTAGCTAACAAGTCTGCAATATTATGTAAGCTGTGCAGAATTTACCCACATACAGAAAAACAATGGCACTCCAACTGGTATATGCCCAGATAGTTGGTTCCATCCCAAAACCAAAAAAAAATTCCACTTTTCCTGTCAAATGAGAGCACAGGACATGTCATTTACAGAGCAGATATGTATGCTGCAGCAGAGAAAACCCTTTTAAAGCCTTCAAAGCAATATAGCTGACCAGTGGCCAGTGCCGTTCGCTGCACTGCAGCAGCTACAGCTGCAAGCTAAGCTATCCCTGGGAGATGTGTCATTTCAGTAGAGGCAGCAGGTTGCGCTCAGCTAAACGACAGCTCCGGCCATTAGCCGGGCCTAATTAAGATACACTAATTATGCGTGATGGAGTGAGTGCTTTGTAAGGCCGTCTCTAAATAAATAATGAATACATAATCACTGTGTTTAAACAAGCCGCTTGAGCTTCAACAGTCACAGACCCCCAGGCCTTGTGGGTAAATTGTGGAGCAAAGGAGGGAGAAAGGGAGAGCTGCAGCGATGCATCATGGGAGCTGTCAAGGGACGAAAAAATTCTTATGGTTTTAAATATTCACTACCTGTGCCTGAGTCGGTAGGGGGGTGCCCAGGGGAGATTTCAACTATGAGGTCGTGATTTTTTTGTGTATATTCACCTGACCATATGTAAGTCTTATTATTTCCTATCTATCTTCCTGCTTGTGTAACTCTGGCTGTCTGTTTTTTTGTCTGTCATTTTGTCCGTCTTTTTTTTGTCTGTCTAGTCTGTGTTTTTGTCTAAAACTCTAAAAAGCTTCCTGGAGCTCGACTTCAATGTAAATGAGGTCTGAGCGAACAAATTCTCTGTCTGGCCCTGTTCGGCTCTCTGTCCTAGTCAATACGCCAGCATGACCTCAGGCTCCACACTCGTTCTCTCACTGCCTTCAAAGTTTCCTCATTAACTCACTGGCTATTCACTTGTCTCCTCCCATCCTCCTCCATATTCTTCTTCGTTGCTAATTTTCCTGTTCCATTTTTACATCTTATAATAAATCACCTCCTTTTTTTTGTCCCCCTTTTCCTCTCGTCTTATCTCCTCTCATCTGCTATTACCCAATAATTAAATACCGTCTTTTTTTCTTTCTCTACATATGTCTCTTCCTTCCCTCACTTATCTTCCTTGGTCTTTCCTTATAGAACTCAGAGAAATGTAAAGTTAGAGAAAAGGTTGTAAAAACTCATTGAATATTAAATTTAATATGGAAGCTCTGATGAAAAGGAGCCGTTTTACTCACATAAACAGAACTCTCCCCTCTTTAGATCACATCTCTTAATGAAAGTATCACTTCGGAAGATGTGTGCTGTTAAATGATCACGACTTCCAAAAAGTTTTTCCTCCACCAATACAACATCAATTTACAGTGTAGGTGTAACACACCAGGGATCCCTGGTGGTGCTCTTGAACATAACCCTCCAGGAGTGTGTAGGAGTCAAACATCTAAATTGCATCATTAACACCGAACATAAAAATCTTTTATCTCTTTCTCCTTGTCCTGAAAGATCATTGTTGATGCTAAACTTGTCTCTGTGTGATTCAGTGCAGCTGATGATAAAAAATGCTTGTGAGAACTTGAGACTGCAGATGAATTGAAAAACGAAAGGGAGAGGTGTCCGTCCACAGCATCTGATCAAATGCTCTTCTAGCAGCCCACAGCATCCTTTGAGAAGCTAGCCAGTCAGGGACAGCAGCGTCGGCCATTAGTTATAAAACTGACAGCATGGTAACAGAAAATTTTAACTCGTGGCAAAGCACCCTAAGACGCTTAGAGGGGCTTGAAAGGAGAAGATAATGAGCTGAAAATAAAAGAAATACAAACGCTACCTCCCTATTCATATCATTGCCACATTCAAGCCATTGCCAAACGAGTTGATACAAAGCTAATTAAGACTATCAGCTCCACACAACTCTCTCTGTATTTCTCTACAGACTATAGCTTTAACCATGCAAAGAAACATAAACAAATATTAACTAATTGGCTACTTATCACTACTAAAGATCAAATTTGTTCATGTAAATATGGCTTTTCTTTTATAACAGTTTGATTTTAAGAATAATGTATTCAATACATTTGTTCTAAAAAAAAACAGAACAGTACACACTTAACACTGTAATTTTCCAATGTATTGTACTGCGTGGAAAGTTTCACTCAGAGAACAGCGTTACTAGTTTCTAATCTGTGTACACACACCGTTGAACACTTCCTCACTGCCCAGAGCCGATCAGTCCCCACCCGGGTCTCGGTCATGAAGCAACAATAAATGTAGATAAACATGAACACTAAATCAACCATACACAACTAAAACTGAGATAACATAAATGCACACCCAAAACATTAACAGAACATTATTAAAACACACTTTAACCAGGACAGAAACCGCTCAGAACATATTTTTTCCCATGAGCCTTTGCATTGCTTCATTGCAGAACAGTTCAAATGACCCTGCCCCTCCCATACAGAAACTTAACATCCTTAGTTATCTCTGCTTAATATGATCTGTGCACTGCATACTTAAGCTGATTATTACAAACAACTAATGTGATTTAGTAATGAATATGGTTTTTAACAAAACATAAAAGAATAAGTAGTGATCACAAAGAAATTTTGTTACAACTAAATCTGGGTTTATAATGCAGGAATCAAATAAAGGCCAAAAAAGCCCTAACAATTATAAATAAATATAGGGGAAATAGAAAGTACTAAGGATTAGGAGAATCTTAAGTCTTTATCCTCAAGGAAACATGTATAAAATCATTGATTTGCATCTAATGTCCATCAGTTGTGCACGACTTCTGACAATTTCCACTGCCATTCTCTTTTTCATCATAATGCAAAAGCACCCAGAGCAAAGATATCCAGCTCAACCTTTCAGAATGATTAGTACACTTTGATGGACTAATTTTAAAATAAACTAAAACTAAATTTTGGCAACACCAACTTGATTGGATAGTTTGTATATTTTGAAGTTGTGTTGTATGAGGTGCTTATCCATAGTCAGTGTATTACCTACAGTAGATGGCAGTTGGCATGCCCCCAGTTTGGAGAAGGAGGCAGGAGTACCAACATGGAAGCTCAGCAATGTACTGCTGTTGACAGCCAGCTTGGGCAGCAGCACAACGTATTTTAGCCACCTAGTTGTATAAGTGTATAAGCTATATTTAGAATATTTTCACTGCTTTCGGTCAGACAGCCCTTTCCAATGGGGAACTGAAGCGGTTATATCCATCCAGGCTCTCTTTAAAGCCATCCGACTCCTTTGAAAAAAATAAATTTTACCTTACAGAACAAGGGAGTTGGTGGTCTACCGCTGCCTTGATCGGTTGGTTTGTTTGTATTATTGTGTGACTTTGGTGTTTTAAAGCTACATTGTGTAAGAATGTCTCTCATCTAGTGGTGAAATTGTATATGACAACCAACTGAATATTACTGTCTAGCCCTCCCCCCCATTCCGAGTGCGTTTTAACTCCTACGGTGGCCGTATTATTCCAAGAAGTACAACTTCGTCCGTGAGTGTTCCTTCCAGTGTAATAATAGTTTTTTACGTTATTTTGTTATCATCATTGCTAACATCAGCTATCAGGTTCCCAAACATATGCAAGCTAATGTTAGCAAAGTATCAGTGCTATCGTATATTGTATGAGATTAACAGTGTAAGGCAATGTTTACAGCGTAGGAGAGAAGCAACGGAGGTTTGTTTTTAATATATTTCTCTGAGTATACTAAAGCTTCTGTCAACTGAAGATCTATCTTTTTGATGTTGCCTTTCTTTAAATAACCTATTGTATCTGCTTTTATAGGTTTAACTGTTTTAACTGCTCTTTATTTGCATATTTTATCTCTCAGTTCTTTAAATTCTTATACTGCACTGTCAATTTTATTCTTGTCTTTTAATTTTTTTAAATAGTTTTTAATTGTTTTCTAACTGCTATTTCATGTTTTATATAAAGCACTTTGAATTGCCCTGTTGCTAAAATGTGCTATATAAATAAAGCTGCCTTGCCTTGCCTTGAGCAGTATGAACAATGTCAATGAAACCGAAATTAGCTCTTAGTATCTCCATTTGTTTGTTTGTAGCTGTTCTGTGTTACAACTGCACATGACGTGAGCTGCCAGGGAAATCACGACACATATAATTACGTTTATGTTACAAGGTAGCCAATCCTTTTTCATCATCGACGCGAGGAAAAGTATCCTAGACGTCGTTCTAGCGTTATGTACAACCATGCTATAGTTAGCCAAGCAACTATAAAACTTCGAATTTACACAAATAGGCAGAATTACCTGTCGAGAAGAAAGCAGGCAACTTCGGTGTCCCTTTTAAAATCCTTACTCCTTATGAGCTCTTTCCATCTTGGAAAAGCCACTCCAATATTAACTTTGGTCTTGTTGCTTTGGTCTTGTTGCTTTGCCTGTCGCGTTGTCGTTTTAATTCTCTTTTTAACTTCCTTGGCGACTCTGTTACATGTCCTCGAGCAACGTGGCATCATGACTTCGCGTAAACATACACGCCACTTTCCTAGAGCCAAGTGGCGTGTTAGCTGTACGCATTTTGAGCTATCCGCGTGCAATATATCTACGCTGTATACAGCAGACGGCAGTCACTTTCTAAAGCCACGTGGCGTGTTATCGTGAGGCTATGGTTGGTTTTAATGTCACACACGGGGGAAAAGAAAAACAGGTTGGGATTAGGAAAAGAAGAACTGGGTTGGGTTTAGGAAAAGAAAAACTCAGTTGGATTTAGGAAAAGAAAAATGTGGTAAGGAAACAACACACGCGAAAAACGAAGGAAACATCACACACGGGACGCGATCCCCGCTCTCCTGTGTGAAACACAGAAAGCAGAAGCCAGCAGGCAAGTGTTATTTACATAAACTTCTGGTGTACTTACAAATTTTACAATCCATCGTTTTATGAGTGCATAACCTATTTGTACTACTGTAGACGTTTGGTATCATTTCGGGCATTATTAGTGGGGTAATGTTAAGAGACACTTCGGATCCATTAGCCTCTGCGCTAAGCTATTCAGCTGATAACGCTACGCTACGCTAACGCTCCCAATGTTCGACCCAGGTGAAAAAAGCTTCTGGGGGGGTGTTTGGCTCGAGGTCATGGTGCAAAGGACCCTAGGGTGAAATTACTCCGAACCATCACTTTAACAGACATTTAGTTTGTACTCTAAAACATCCTAATAGGTATAGTAGCACATTTTTGTTCTGAATTTCTCCAAGATAGGGAAGAAATGGACATCCATTTTGCTGAAAAATAAACCTAATATTCCAGTGTTTGCCCATCTCTCACCCAAGCCATAAAAGGAATGGTGCTAGCCTGAGGCTAACACATTGAGTATGCGGCATGTTCGGGGCACACATTACATGGCTGGCCCTGCGTACATTTATATCCACGACTGAAGTGTATGTGCCCTGCCACAGCTGTGTTCTGCATAATTCATGATGTGTCAGAGTTCTCCACTAGCTGATGTCTGTCTGTCAGCAATGCATGTCCCTTGTTCCTCCCCATCCATTCCCCCTGAATGGTAATGACAAGCCACCAAACACAAACACACACACACACACACACACACACACACACACACACACACACACACACACACACACACACACACACACACACACACACACACACACAGTCACAGTCACAAGATCATAATACAAACTGAAAACACATTAACACGCATCCACACACTTGTGCAATTACAGACACAAAATATTGCATGTGTACACTACAACACACCGACTTACACCCGTCCAAAATGGGGAGGCAGGTTGACAATCCACAAACTGTTAGCGTCTTCTCGTACATAAGTGTGTGTGTGTGTGTGTGTGTGTGTGTGTGTGTGTGTGTGTGTGTGTGTGTGCGCACGCTCATAGGTGTGCGTGTCTATCCACACTGCCTTGAAGAGCTCCTGTTTGGTGTCTTATGACAGGCCGTCAGTCTGCCGCTGCAGCAGCAGAAGCGGTGGCGTCCCTGGGGAGGCCTCTAAAAGCTCACAGGGTTCTGGGGGTAGGGAGCCCAGACTTAGTGAAAGCTTTTCCATGTTCATCCACCCAGCTCTGCATCTCCTCCTTCTGCTGCACCGACTCCACCAGCCTCATTCCACATCCAAATGCACAGAAAACCCGCTAACCCCTGCACTCTCACTACCCATCTCTCTCCTTGCATTTCCAATTCCATCGCTGCATCTGTCAGTTTTTTTCCCCAACATCTCTGTATCTTCCTTTCCACTTCACCTCCTCTAACCCCCCTCCTGGTCGTTACTTCTCTTTCCTCTCCCTCCTCGAATTTTGCATCTGTCACTCTCCCCATACATCTCCATTGCTTCTCACCAAACTATCGTTCACATCCCCCATCCTCCTTCCCATCCTCCCCACCAGGAGAGCAGCATATCCAACAGTACATTAACCTCCATACATCTCTGGGAGCTTCTTCAGTAGACACTTCCCTCACTGGGATCTCCTGTCACACTGTGAGGAGACAATGAGACCGACTCCCCATTTCACAATAAATGACTGCAGTCTTTAAACAGTGCCAGTGGCTTAAGCCCTGTAGCATGGGACCCCAACAGTGGTCCCAAACTATAAAACCTTAGGGGAAAAAAAGCACATGAGGATGGGAGCTGCCAGAGTTGACTCGGACGAGATTGGGAGGGAGTCTGATTGTGGGAGGAAGAAGAGAGATAGACATGCACATTGAAGCAGCAGCTGTGGTGACAAACATCTTGTCGCTTGAGGCATGAGTAGTGTGCAAGAGATTCAGATGTGTGCGCTTGTTTGTGTTTGCGTCACCAAACCTCAAAGTCTAATCAGCATGAAAACAGACTGATCCCTAAGCCACCAATCTTCCATCCCCTGATTCCTCTCATGGTGTGATTAAGAAAGAGACAACTGTATTTATGGAGAACATTGTTTGCAACCAGTCACAATTAATGGAGAAAAGAACATCTTAAAAGGGTTGGGTTACCCAAATTAATACAATAGAGGTAAATGGAATTTTGTTTGTGATGCTCATCTCACAGCATTGAAAAATGACACTTAAAAGAATAGTTCAACATTTTTGGAAATATGCTGGTGCGCTTTCTTGCCAAGTTGTATAATCTCCCCTGCATCCCCACAATGACAAAAAAAGACACTAGCGTAATCATATATATATATATATATATATATATATATATATATATATATATATATATATATATATATATATATATATATATATATATATAACACACACACACACACACACACACACACACACACACACACACACACACACACACACACACACACACACACACACACATAAGGGTGGTATCAGGTTAAATAGATTTTCAATGTTGTGAGCACAATAAACACAATTAATATCACCTGCATTAGATTGGGGTGAATTTCTATGAGGAAGCTGAATGTGACTGAAAACTCTCACATGTATAATTGAAGCTTTTAATTAATTCACTTGCCTGTGCAATGTTTGACCCTGAGTATTGGATGGTCGCGTCGCACGACCAAGTGGATTGTGCGACGCTTCTGTCACGCCGTGGTCCACTTTATTCCTATGCGTGACGTCAAGCGACGTTAACGCGCCCGCGAAGCAGCCCACGACTGTCCAATAGAAGTAGACGAAAATCTTTCAAACTGACCTTTGTCGATGTATGGCCTATTTCTCGCTTAAAATGTTCAGAAACGCGTTTCGGCGAACTATTTCCGTAAAATACGAGCTCGTATTCTGAATGAGCCGCCACGATGGTCGTTTTGAAATTCAGGAGTAGCCAGACCCACGTGACGCGTTCGTCCAATCAGCTGCCGGTCAAGGGCGTGGAGCATCAACCGTGGATGTATGACGTAGCGACAGCACGCTTCAGTCGTGTCGCAAAAGTGGATCTGTACCGTTAGACTGGTGTGCAGTCGATTCGTGTTGGTTTTTCACGTAGCCACTATAATAAAGGCTTTTTAAATTCTGTACTTTGACGAAGCAGTGTGCTTTGACATTTTAGGGAATTCATTATTTAAGAACAAAAACTTACCTCAAACCTAACCTTGATATGATTGATGTGATGAAAATGGAAGTGTGTAAAAAAAACGTACTTTACAAAAAAAGAAACGTTTTCTTTAAAAATGTACTCATTTGTAAAGCTTTTGAGAAACACTTTGGACATAGCTGCTGTACAATTTGTACGATTTTTCCATTGATGGACTATTCTGTGACTTTTTTGAGACGCAGGACAATCACAAAAGAGAGTAAAGTGAGAGAGGGAGACAAAGGGAGAAAGCAGAGATCTAAAACACTATAGAAGGTAATGAAATGTATGATTGCCTGGACCGTGCCATTACTAAGGGACGAGGTCCTTAGAACCCTCTCTGCTGCAAAATAGGGAGGAGGATAAGTCATTATGGTTAGGACACATACTCAGTAGCCACGCAGCGCCGCGCCGCGCCGCCGCGCACGCACCGCACACACACACACACACACACACACACACACACACACACACACACACACACACACACACACACACACACACACACACACACACACACACTCCCCCATCCTCAGCATCTCATTGCAGCACCATGAGGAAATTCATTTACTTTAAGACGGGTAGTAAAAAGGACGCCTCGTAAAAAACGTCCTTTATGTGCAATCAATACCTGAACCAATGAGCAAGCACAGAGGCTCAGTTTTCTTCACTCAAACACAACCGCGCACACACACACACAGAGAACTGTCATGACTTGACTTTCTATTAGCTTGGCCGCTTGTCTCCTCAAGGACACTCCACGAAAGGTTGAAACGGGTTATGAGAAAGCTGTTGCTGCTATAGATTAGAAATATGGTGCATCTTGCACAACTACCAGGATTACAGTCCTGCTTGGTTACCTTAAATCACCAGCACTGCAGGGAAAACACACTGAATAGGATCCAAAGCCGCGAGTCTTATCACAACATTGTGTTTGACATATTTCCATGCATGAGAGAAGCAGTGATATGGTCTTTGCGATTGTAAAAACACAGGCCAACTTAATACTCAGTTAAGCTATCCTGCCCTATCGTGTATTGTGCATCAGGAGTTGTGCAGTTGTTATTTGGATGTGGCATGGAGCCTATGAGGAGGAATGCCACACTGATTAATATGGGCTGTGATATGGGGTAATTCCCATACTGCTGCAACTGCAGTTCAAATCCTCCATCGGGCCATTGGAAGAGATACAAGCTCATTATTCACCATGGAGCACAGACCCACACAGTCAGACGCACCCACGGACACACACACACACACACACACACACACACACACACACACACACACACACACACACACACACACACACACACACACACAGTGTGAGCACTGGAAACATATCAGCATTTACAGAGCTGGGGTCTCATTTATAAACGTGGCGTATGCACAAAACAGGGCTGAAAATGTGCGTACGCCACTTCCCACGCAAAGGTTGTGATTTATAAAAAACAAACTTGACGGGAGAATCCACGCAAACTCTGACCCATGCGTACGCACATTTTGGAGACAACGGGAATTGGCGACGCAGATGGTGAGGTGGTGAACTGAAGTCAGACTGCAGAAAGTAAATGTGGGAATAATGATTACTCTTAATATTTTCAAGTATTGATGCCTCACGCACATTGTTTCACTCCAACTCATCCACGTTATCATGAAGACTAAATCCAGCAGTGTTATTTGCACTTGTACTGAGTGATTATTGTTCCATAAACACCTCCAACTCAAATCTTAAATAAAAATTTGTTCTTAATATTTAATCGCCACTGTCTCACCATCACATTGTCATCGTACATATCCTGGAATACAGGATAGCATCAAATACCCTAGCATTAGATAACGGCAGAGCACAGTAAATAACTAAATATCTGTCTTTAAAACTGTGCATATATCATCAAATGTCAAAGTCTGGAAATACAGCTGTTAAGCTCTCACGCAATCGTCACACTTAATGTCCTCGTTATCGGTCCAAACTTTAATACTGTTTGTGACAAAACCTGCATGATGAAAAGTGTGTTTGCCTATTACACTTTTGTCTTCAAATTGTATCTCGGGATGGGGGATACCACTAGTTAATGCTGTGATTTTGGCAAGGTGTTAACAATCACAAATTGCTGTAAACATATAAATACTGCAGTGACCCCCGTGTGTAATGCTGCATGATGGCACTGCTGGCCCTGCAGGAGGACTACGCCAATGGAAGAAACAGGAGAGAAAGAGATGACGATGACGATGTCTGGCTAATATGCCGATTTAAATTCCCTATAGCTGCGCTCTTGGATCTATGTACTGAATTGGGTCCAGTAGAGAGGGCAACGTGCCGGAACCGTGCCATCCCGGTCCAAATACAGGTCCTCGCCACTCTGGGGGCAACCGGCTGTATAAAGCTAAGTGCTTTATATAACTATTATATATAATCTTCAACTGTATCACTAAAGCTTGTTTTGATATAATATATAGTTCTGTTAAATCTAGGTCTGATATAACAAAGCTGTCCCCAAGTGCTGTAATGCCTGCCGTTTTGGACGGTATTATTAATATAGGTAGTCTATAGATCAGGTTGCAAAAACAGGCCGAAATAATAATTCAATTTGCAGCAATTCCTGAACGTCTGAGAAGTATTTAGCTTTTTCTCTACCAGTCATCATGATTCGGTGTAACGAAAGAACAACTGCCAGGGTCACTAACATACTAATCAGCATTCATGAGGTGCTTTGCATTGACTATTTATGGTTAAAAATGCGCGTGTACAGGGCGGGATAAGAGGCTGATTCATGTACGCACCCTTGTGATTTATAAAGGGAACATTGCTTACAGATGTGCGTACGCACGTTTTATAAATCTGATTTCTTTTTGGCGAACACCATTTTTGGCTTTTGGGCGTACGTACACTTTTAGTAAGGATCCTACGCACAGTTTTATAAATTAGACCCCGGCTCTTTTGTCGGGATCAGAGCAAAGACCGCTCCACAAAGTAACAATTATCACTGAGAGCCCAGATATGCCAACATAACTAAAGCAACAACTTTAATCTTAAGTGCCTTTCTACTGTAATCTCCCCTCTTCTTTTTCCTTTTTCCTGTTAGATCTTAAGAAAATAAAACACCTCTTACGTCACCTCTTCTTCCGTTTCTCGTCACTTCTTGATCATTCAGTAAAAAGTCTTTCTTGAGCTATTTTTGAGGAGAGAAACGTCAGAGTGAAACTAAAATTAACTCTTACCTGTCTCGCATCTCTTCCCAGTGAATCCTTGCTGGCAAACACAGTTGTTAGGTGAGATGCAGGTTCCCCCATTCTGGCACAATCCGTCACACATAGCTAGAGGTAGAACAGAGGAGAAGAGCCATTACTCACAAAGATTAACGAGCATTAACTATGTGATTAGACCAGCAGCAGCATATGTATTTGCATACAGAATAAGAGCTAATTTGGTGATGTGATTCATTACAGGCTCTCACGATATTATTCCGCGTGATTAATGCATCTCACCAAGGTTAATTCAAAAATGTTCATTATCCATGGGTAGACTGTTAGTTAATGTGTCCCTTAAAACACGGAGAAATCATTGAAGTTGACAGAATGCAATGGAAATAAATGAAATATATACACGAATAATACCCTGCTACCCCAGAAAAAAAGAATAAGAATAAAACAAAAGAAGCCCTATCCAGTAAAAGGAGTTCCACACTGTACTTCAAACTGTAGTTTGAATTAGTGGATCGAGAGAAAAATGATCCATAACCATATTGATAAACGATTTATTTCTTAAATCTAATCTTATTTCGATAGAAAACTGAATAATTTTAGGTTTTGACCTGTTGATTGGTGAAAAGAAGCAATTTGAAATCACCTTGGGCTTTATAATATTGTAAGCCAGAGAAGACATTATGAAACCGTTTTCCCAGGATGTGTAGTACACCCCCTGACGAGTAAATGGATCTTTATGTGTCAATCAACTCAGTGCACGTCCCCTTTAAATAGATTTCTAATCGAGGGATTGATTAACCCGCTATGGGCAATGTGAGATCGTTCAACTGTGGAACAGACTTGTGAATATGCCTGAACAACACCTCACTAGAAAGATCTTTAATTGGGCCATTTTGCATATTTTATATGATTGATTTATGTTTTATTTTTCAAAACAGATTACACTGGAATATTCACGATGTTCAGCGCAAATATTTCCTTATGTATCAGAAGAGGTGGTTTGTTGGTACAAAACCAAAATTACGAACATATTGTCTCATGTAAACATACAGTGTAGAGCCTGAATGTATGTGAAGCACAATTTAACTAAAAGTCAAAGCTCTGTGTGTACAGTTATGTGCCAGTACATTACCATTAGCCAAAGTCTCCCGGATAGTCTCCATTTCATGTTTTATTGCTCATTTAATGATAATTTAAGTACTACACTTTTGAGTAAAATTGCCTTTATTTCTGATAAATTCTTCAGGATGGATGATTCTAAGTAACTTGAGCTGTGTGTTTTTATGTAGCTGATTTTATTAGTAGAGTCTGGGACAGAAGACACAGCTCTTTGTTTACAATGAGCATAGTTCATGTACGACAAATGTTTCACCACTAAAACAGTACATGCTGGGCACGTGTATGTGCATGACATAATAAATAACATAACTAACATGGTGGTGCTTACCTTTGCAGACTGTTCCATTGCCAGTGTAGCCCGGCTTACAGGAGCAGCTGTGGCCTCCAACCATGTTAAAGCACAGGGCGTTCTCATCGCAGTTGTGGAGCCCGCTGAGGCATTCATCATGCTCTAAAGACAAAAATAACAGACGTCACTGCAAACAAGCTCTTTGGTCTCATATATATTTTTAATATAGGCTACATTTTGCTTAAAACAAGTGGAAAAATGTTGCAGTGAAACTTGTTTCCACAGTCATTATATTCACATCTGCACAGTACTACTATCAAGAAAATAACACTTGATTTAAGAAAATTGAATGCTTATTTTCCTTGTAAAATACGAGGAATGATCACACCCAGCTGGTAATTTGTTTTACTTTCCATTAAAAAAAATGCAATTTGAGACTCAGTCTTGGATTAAATGACTTGTTAGACAGCTGTGAGTCTGGTAATAAGACATCAGTGACAAACAGCCGACTGGAGTGCGAGCCATTTCTCTATCTCCCATCATGATCAGTCATCAAAAATTGTTTCAGATGTTTTTCCGTAATTTGTTGTTCTTTTTTATATGAGGGATGGAACAGTCTCAATGATGAATCTGACTTTTGTAACTACTGAAACAGGCTCCTTCATTTGCACATACATAATGAGGTGTGTTGAGGCCACTGGCCTTTTAAATGTTGTACAATGGCACAATTGGCTATTACCAAGAGAAATGTTTTCTGTGAGTTTCACAGGCATTAAGAAAACTCCCCCTTAGGACCATGACTCCCAAGCTTTCATCACTGCTGCTGTGGGGTTAGTGATATGGTTTGTTATGAATATCCCAATGACAAGCTTGACTAATGGCTATAGCCCATGACAACATACTGTATCCAACTGGCAACAAACTGCTTCCCCTCTGTCTGGAGAGGAGACTGATGTGGCAAAATAAAATGCAATAAAGGCCTGGGAGAATAATTTACTACACTACTATACAAATCCAAGAACAAATGTGGTTATGATACCACATGATTAGTTGAAGTTCAAACTGCTGTTGTGTGAGAGAAAAACTAGGAAAAGTGTCAAAGTCTTTATATATACAATAAAATAAATATTGGGTGACAGAGAAACATGAGTTACTAGCATTACGGATGAAAATATCATTTCTGTGGTCTACAAAATATGTTAATGGAACCATAAAGTCTGATACTATCTACTGTAAATCACTACAGGCACAAAGGAAAAGGGTGTGGGATTATAAAGTAATCAAAAGTAGTGTACAATACATTTTAATATTTCTCCACAGAGTAATGTGTGTCTCTAACACACAAACTGAACTAAATGTGTCTTTAATTTTGTTACCTTTATAAACCGGAAATATAACTGCTAATAAGGACTCTCACACTTAATTGTCATATCTTTTACAGACGGGATCAACATTTATTAATGTATTAGGCTTCTTAAAAATGTGAATGCTGTTGCCAATTTTGAAGTTTCAGAGGAAAGTATTCTTATTGTATTCCTATATATGATCAGATCAGATCCCGGTGTTTCTACTTCAAATTGTATTGTCAAGAAGCTGTGAGCTCAGCTCCGTGTGATTTGATTTCTGTGGAGGCTGCTGGATCTGAGCCTTTTACTGATTTGAAATAACACTATGTTTAGATGTCATAAAGGTGCATGGTGTCAGTAGTGTATAGACTGTATTACACCAGACACCACAGCTAACTCTTTTTGAATAACTCCACATTTTTCGGTTATCACCAGCTGGACCAAACGTGCGTACAAACCTTTTGCACTACCGACTAAGTTCATCACGCTGTGCTGACTTATTAAACTGTTCTGGCCTTATTCTCTGGAGCCTCCATGTTGGTTTACATGGAAATCATTCTCTGATGTTTTTATTCTTATTCTCTGCTGCAACCAAGAAACTGCAAAAGCAATGGAAAATCTCATCTGATTCATCAGATAAACAGTTAAAGAATGATACATCATTTAAGCCCTCTTTGCTGCAGTATGAACAGGGACCTTAATGCATGCCCTTCTTCTGCACCTGAACACAAAGGCAGATCTTTATCCCTCTGAGACACACAAAAGAAGATTACTTGTCTATTGTATTTTGGAGATAATAAATATTGCTTTCTGATAAGTACTTGCTTACCGAGCACCACATCAGCTGAAGTGCAGAAAACTTTCTGGACTTTTCCTATTTAAACAGCTCTGTATCCCCAAAACAAAAAACGATCATGAAAAGTCTTTTGGCAAGAGAGCGCTCTCTCTAATAACAGTATTTGGAATACATTCAGTAATTTTTGACTTTTTTTTCCATTTCATATTATCGTTTGTTTACAGTGCAGAGGGAACTTTCAAAGGCTGCTGAAAGGACACACAGTCATGGGTTAAGACAAACACAAAGACTTTAGTGCTAATCTGGGGGCAACAGTTTGTAATTCGCATTAGTTTAGTGAATATCTGGGCCACACTGGACCTGGCAGGGGATGTACATTTTGTTCAGACAATAAGTAGATCTCAGGAGCCTTTCTCAACCACAGAGATACAATAATTTTGTATGTATTATAGGTTAAGTTTTTAAATGCGTGCAATTGTGAAAGACAGTGAGGTTCGAGGACTGAAAGATGGCACCTGAAGAGTGAGAGGATCAGAAATGTGAATGCTTGTTGCAGGAGACCTGAGCCGCATCATCCATTTCCCTGCCATCATCCAATCCATTATATCTCCTGAACAGACCGTGGGCTCATCCAAATTGAAAGTGACATTGTGATGAGCTCCTCCATCGAGGGTATGATGTATGTGTGCATGTGTGTGTGAGATGGATTGAAGGGCACTTACATCTCACACACACAGACACACAGTCACCTGCTGTTGGGCAGAATTAAAGTCTGCTCATGGGCATATAAAAACAGTAATAAGAGCACAGGGGAGAGGAAAGAGAATAAGGTGGGGGATTTTTTTCCACAAGGTCACATCTGCCAAAGCAGGGAACAGCCAGCCGTCAGTCTGAACAGATAGGGCAGCAGAGCCACCAGGTGCTTTGTGTGCATGTGTGTATGTGTGTGAATGATCCCCATGACTCTTGCGTTTATTTATTGGTTACTTGTAATTTTGGTTATTTAGGAATTTAGGCTTATTGCAGAACTGCACTCTAAATTTGTGTGTGTGCGTGCGTGCGTGCGTGTGTGCTTGTGTGTGTGTGTGTGCGTGTTTGTGTGAGACAGGTATTTCCGCGCTGACTGCTGCTGCTCAGGCTGTAGACAGATCAACTATCAATTATGTACAGCCTGTCACCAGGGATCTCTCCCGAGCTGGCCGCTTCTCCTCCTGCTTGACTCCCTCCACCTTCTGCCAAAACAACACCAGCCACAGCGAGGTCTGATCTTAGGCTGCTTTCCTGAAAACATTGTAGCCTCGACCTGAACTTCACAATTACAGGCCTGAACGGACGATAATCTTATAAAATGTATGTCATGGAAAAACTTTGCAGAAGAGTTACAAAGAGGATGGCTAAAAGAAAACCACAAAAGAGTGACACATTGCAGTGCATGGAATTCTGATTGTTTGGACAAACGATTCAAAGTCCAGTTGTTGTATTCACACTATTCGATCGAAGGCTGGTGGCGGGAACGCACCGAGAAATTTAGCAATGTGCCAACAAAGACAAGTAAGAAGAAGACTGCAAGCTAGTAAAAATGCATATTTTTTTTTCTCTTAGTGGCTTTGCAAATGCTTTATGAAGAATTCATTTAACATGTTTATTAGACCTCAAGGATACATACAATGTGTTTTGGTAAGAATCACTCAAATTCAACATAATATTTGGCTCGTTCGAGATGAACTGTGCCTCGCCTGTATAGTAGACGAGAGCAGGCAGCAGCAGGGGACGGTGACAAAAATCCGCTGTCAAGTCGGACAGTTTCCAGCCGATTCCAGCTGAACAGGAAGTCACAGAAACACTGTGGTCCGATTCCGATTTAATAAAATGTTATCAGATCCATATATCAGCTTGTACACAGTCTCCAGTTGTTTTAATTATGACAGAGTAGCTGTCAAAATGCTCTACATGCGATCTTTAGCTGATTTTAATTAACAACACACTGTAGATGATCCATAATCTGAACAGATTTAGTCTCTCTGACTTCTAAACGTAACTACCAGCCACACAACATGTGGTTTGTACAGAATAAGCCTTTAAATCAGACAAATAGCAGTTAAAATCCATCCAATTCAAAATCAATAAAAAGTTTATATAAAACGTCATCATGTTGAGTCAATTCTGAACCAATCAGCTGTTAGATCAGCTGAGAGGCCGGCGTTTCCCAGCATGCCCTGGGTCCGTCTGGGTCTTGCAGTCGGTGAAAAGCAACTGCGCTGCCTGCGTCTCAGAACTGCAGCCGCCTTGATCTTGTGAGGTTATCGTTCCCCACGTGTGCATGACGTCAGAGCAAGTCGGGATCAAGTCGGACACAAATCTAACCGGCATGCACTGGGCGGCGATTGCCGGTGATCGATTCTGCGCAGACCTGGCTCATCTCGAACGAGCCTATTGTTCGTTTACAAGAAAACTCCAAAGGGCACCTTTAAAATGCTAAATACTTGGCACCATTAGCTGACCCAATCAGCAGCAATTAAAGCCTTGTAAGTTCAACTTCCCATGCAATGTCATTATTCAAGAAGAATACTTGGAATGTAACTGAAAAAGAGGCAAACACTCTGTTTATCAAACTCCCCCCATGCCATACCCTTTGAGTCGTCAGGCTGGAAATCTTCGTTTCTGATCTCTGTTGTTGTCAAACCCCCTGCTCCACCTTTGGCCCCTGTCCATCCTTTCATCCCCTTCCTCGCCCTGCCCTCCCCCCATCTCCTCTGCTTCAGAGGCCCACGTCTGGTTATCACAGGATTAGAACAAGGACACACACCCTGCATACACACCTAAGGCACAAGTACACACATGCACATTTACACCTAGCACACACGCACACCTCAGGACAGCCTTCTTTAATAACATTCAAAGGGAGAGCACAACCAATCCGCTACCTTTCATGGATTAGCTACTAATCTCACAGAGCGAGGAGCACCTCGGGCACTTTGGGGAAAAGACCAAGAGTAGAGGGAAGAAAGAGGAGGAATCCTGACCTTCAAGATCAAGGATAAAGTGCTAGTCAAAGAGCGGGGCAAAAGAAAGTTGGGGATGTTTCTTTTGCTAGAGGCTTCTCTGGATACGGAGCCTGGGCTGTGTCAGATCATTTAGTTGTACATATTTCATTTAAAGTACATGAAGTCCACGTGTTTCCGTCTGCCATCAGCTGGGATCTCAACCTGCGACCTCACCTCCCCCCCTCGCTGCAGGTGGTCATGATGTAAAATACAGACTTCTGTCTGAGCTCGCTGACCACCTGACAAGCTGAGGAGAAATATAACCAGGCTCCATGCTGTTTCGTCCAGGCTTAAATCTGCAGATCAGTCCTTTAATCCACTATTCTGCACATAAACACTGAGCCATGAAATGAACTACAGTCAACTTAATCCTCTTTACTAGGCAGACTGGTTCTCATACGACACTGTAATGCATTTGCAAATATGGCTATCAATACCGGAACATTGTTTCTGCTGAGTTTGCGACTCGTTAATTGGTGGAAGCCATTGAGGATGATAAAGACGCTCGTATATCATGCAAATGTACAATGTCAATAGGTACTGAAGGGGGGCGGGTTAATGTTTCCTTACACAGCTGTAATATTTCTTGTGTAGGCAACTTAGAGGAATCAGCACTCCCTCTGGACTCTTTTCAGACAGAAGCAGATGTTCAACTTCTATTAATAAACAGTAGATTCCTGCAGCTACTAGCTTAGCATCTTCCATTTTTTATTGTCAATTATTGCCACTAGGACAAGAGAGATGACACTAAACTAGCATATCAACACACAGCACCACATCCAGCATGTATTCATTTTATTCATTTAAGGCCCCTGAATGATAATGTTAACACCTAATTTGGCTATAATTCATCTTTCTAATAACGGCTAAGAGTTAAGATGTGCCTGTAGTAGTGATTGTGGCGAGTATCAAGCTTTCTGTGATGGTGGATGTGTGGGAGCTGATAGTCCAATAACTCTGTGTGGAGACTGTGTTGGTAATTTGACTGTAGCAGGGAAAAAGTCATTACATCAAGCCGCAGCATAAGCCTTAGTTTAAAATTGACTTTTATAAAGAGACGCATAGCTGTGTATTCCACTGCAGTGACTTGAATGCATTTTAATAGGAAACTACATAAAATATAGTGACGCAGTTTAATCCACTGGGCTGGGGGGTATTAATCTTCATTGTGAATCTGAGGAATGAGCACACAGTGAAAAAAGACAAATGCAAAAAAACAATAAAAGTTGCCTGGAGCTCAGAAGATTAGAGAAAACATGGTGAGTGAAATCACATAAGGTACAGTGGCTGTGTAAAGATAATATAGAAAAAGACTGAGTAAGCAAGGAGGTTTCTATCTAAATAAATCACAAGAGCACAAGAAAAGAGATGAATGTGCATTTGTTACTCCATTAAATATCTATTCCACAATCTCAGTTCTAACTTGTTTATGCTTTTCAAAGCCTGCTCATAAAAAGCTACAAAGTCACAAATCCTTAACTACGCTGTATTATTTCCTGATTCCCATTGACAGAGGAAGAGAGAAACTCTGCAGGGGTCCCAGATGGAGCAGGAAATGGGAGTTTTCACCGGGGGTTTGTTGTGTTGCTGAGTCTCACGGCTTTAATTCAAACTCCAACGGCACGACGGGAAGTCTGCGGTCCTAAATCCTACAGCATACAACGCAGGCTTTAGCCAGCCCCTTCACTTTGCTGCTGCTGAATTAGTTTGCATTGGTGCAAATTGCTTTTTTAATTACTGACACTGAGGAAATGCAGCACGGTGCCTCCTCTTCGGAGATGATGCACACAGGGAGCCACTTAGCATTGTGTTTCACAAGCTGCAAACAACTGGTGAGGAATGACGCAGATCTGCCACTCATCACTGTGGAATGACATTGCGTTATTCCAGATGAAGGACAGAGACATTACATTATGGAAGGATTACTGACTGAGAAGTTTTATGTTTTTTACTCTACGTGTGGTCCTGCATTTGGCATTATAACAAAGCCATACCTTTGAACAGACACTGTGCTACAGGTGAAATTACATTTGTCCTTACAAAGTCCTTCTGTGTTTCCTGTCTGCCTCTATATTCTCCTATCTACACAGGTGAAAATGCCTGAAACCTTGACTGTGAAAGAACCACAAAATCCTGCACACTATCCATCACTTCATATATTCATATAGACTGTCTACAGTATATGTATTTTATAGTGCTGTCAAACGATTAAAATATTTAATCGCGATTAATCACATTAATGTCATAATTAACTCACAATTAATCGCATATTTTTATCTATTCTAAATGTCCATTGATTTCTTTTTGTCCCATTATTTTTTCTCATTTTAATGCTCTTATCAACATGGAAAAGTGGATCTGCTTGCTTTGTGCTTTTGTCGCCTGGCTTTGACGAGGGGGCGGAGAATTCACATCAGCTGTGTGCTTGGCCATCAAGTGGTATTTCAGACTGGACATGCTGTGATGATAGCTCAGCTCACAAAGACAAAACACACAGATCACTTTGGTCTTGTCAATGGAACCATTTGGCAACTTTTTAAAAGTAAACTTTCCATTCAGAATCTTATTGGCATCCATTTCGGCGTCTCGCGCTCGCCATCCACTCAAAACGTAACGTTAGCCTACTACTCTTTGGTCGGCTCGCAAGCCCAAACAAGTGTGTGCGGCGTGCCATGTAAAAAAAACTAAACATTTTGCTAGGCCAAAAAGAACATTATTCTCGCGATAAAAAATTGACGCCGTTAAAATGGGTTTGCGTTAACGCCGTTAATAATGCGTTTAACTGACAGCACTAGTATTTTAGCCAATAAAGGAGTACAAGTTCTGAGGAGTACAAGTTCAAAAGTCAGTTAGGACTATCTATATAATTTGTATCTGATGAAGTGAATAAAGTCATCGTTAAAATTCCTTGTGCTAGATTCATAACCTGAAAAATTACTGAGAATTGTATAATTTCTGGCTGAGTTATACGTTATTGGGGTTTATGTAGAGGTTAGGACGCAGATTATGAATTACAATAATCATGGTTCCAATCTGAGTGAACATTGTTATAAAGGCATAATATATCCAAAATATTAATAATTTGCACTGTATAGTCTCATACTTAGAAAAATGTGTCTTATCTACGATAACCTTATGACAAACTATAATGGAAGAAGCTATTATGAACAAGCAGTGCTACAACCACAATCACCCACAACACAGACAGAGAACAAAGACTGCGAATCATCGCCGCAATCTTTTTAGATTGATTTGGTTTGCTTTTGAAATTGACTTTGGTTTCAACTTTGATCAGGAACAAATGGGTCTGCCACCTCCACTCACAGTCTCTGTTTCTCAGGTTCTCCGTGACTTTCCTTCTCCTTATCACACGCACACAGTGCATTCACACACCAGCCGAAGACAGTACACCCGCATGTACACACAGGCAGAAAGTCCACGTTCACTTTTACATTTCCAAATAGGCTTGAAGTTATGTTTTTTCCAAAGTAAAGTTTTCAAAGCATATAAGTCTTCACACCAAGTATGATAATCGCTTTTACAAAGTCTCAGAGTTGTAAATATGTCAAATAACAAACAACTAGCTTATCTCACACTATAATAAAGTTTAGAGATTCATATACATTTTTTTTAGAATATGTGAAATTGTGGAGTTTGACAAATCTAAAGTTTTAACAAAGCAGGAAGATGGATGTGCTTTGTAATCTACAAGCAAATAAGCAAATGCAACCCAAATTGATTCGACACTTTCTCTCAGTGTCTTATGCTGAATAATAAAGTACTGAGGCTGGTATTGATGTGTGTGTGTCTGTGTGTGTGTGTTTGTTTTTATTTTAATGTGGTGCTTGTAATCAGAGCAAAACCAATCGGAGCAAATCAAACTGAGACATTTATCCCTACGCATATCAAATGAACAGACCATGTTTAATTGCAGGGTGAGTTTCACAGACGTGTGTCTAACCAGGCACCTTCTGGAAGATGACGGACAGAAAAAGGGAGAGGAGGTGTAGCACATGGCAAAGGTTTAGAGTGTGTTTTACAGGTGTTATATGATATCTCTCTGTCGTAGCATGCTTTTCTATTACACAGCTTCCTTATTCTGTCTTACGCTGCACTCTAACACTAATAACTCACTATGTTTATATCTGAATGTCTGGCTGCCTCTTACTCTCTCTGTCTGTGGACGTGTGTGCGTCTCTTGGCTGCAGAATTTATCTTAATGAAATCAAATATCATCCTCCAGTGTATGACTAAAGATGCTAATTAAATCCTTTCTAACTGGCAATAACCTACTGTAGGTATATGAATGGTTTAAAAGCTCATGTCGTAGAAACCTGCAGTGAAGACATATCCCCCTACTGAATCTCTTGATACCTGCATGTCTCTCCTCATCTCCACACCCATACAACAACAACAACATTTAATCCCTATTTGTACTAGGGCTGCACGATATGAGGAAAATATGTGATATGCGATATTACTTGTGATAAATACATAGATATTGAAGATTTTTGTTGGGCATTTCTGCCTTCAATCACTGGGACAGCCCAGACACGACAGGGGAGAGGGGAGAGGGGAGGGGGAACACGTGCAGGAAACCGCCGCAGGTCGGAACCGAACCCTGGGCCTCTGCGTCGAGGAACAAACCCCTCCATATGGGCCAACCGAGCCACCCGGGCACCCACTAAATAGATACGAAAGTAAACTCAGTTCTGCTGCTTTCACTATTCTGCTAAAATCCAACAAATTGCTTGTTGAATGTAACATAAATGAAAAGAAATCGTTTCCAATGTTTTTTGATTGAACAAATTGAACACTGAATTGAATATAAAAGGCAGCACTTAAAAAAGAATGACAGTAAAATGTTTACAGTTTTCTACTGATATTTTCTTTGACTACCAAAAAAAAAAAATCTCTGAGTGTCTTACCGCGATATGTCGCAGCCTTTCGCAATATGTAGATCGCGCCAGTTGATAATTGCTATGACGATAAAAAAACAATATGTTGTGCAGCCCTAATTTGTACCTACTTTAAGTCTGCCAGCAACTCTCTACATAAATGGTTACTCTGGAAGCTAAAGCTCACAAAGCCAGAGTAAAAAACAGTGCCTACTCCACTAGATTCAAGCCTGTCAAAAGGTCAGCAGAGGAACTCACCTGTGCAGGAATAGTCATCGATCCTGATGTAGCCCGTATGGCAGATGCACATGAAGGAGCCAGGGGTGTTAACGCACATGGTGTTCTCCCTGCAGTAGTGCTTCCCTTCAGCGCACTCGTCAATATCTGAAGGAGAGAGGGGGAGAACAAAGCTTGGCTAGATGTGGATTGTTTTCACATTTCTATCAAGTCCAACTGAAACTGTAAGCGCAACATTTCAGATGATTTCTTCAATCCTTCACATTTAAAGGTCGGTATATAATTAATATAGGCATTCACGTACAAATTATTGTTGGCAGATAGAGACACCCTCTTGTGGTGCAGATTGAACAACACTTTTAATTAGTATTCTGCGTTGATACCTCAAGCCTCAAGGTCAAGCCTCATGATCGATTTTAACTTGCTCTCTATTTTTCGAACCTCTTTAGCTGAGTGGTGTTCAACCGCTTCATCAGATTTTCCTCTAAAAACGAGTAGTAAATGGCCGCATTATAAATGTAATATGTAAAGTTTTAACTGTTTCCGAGGTAGATGTTTAATGACATTGTCCACAACATTTTCACCCATGGTTAAAAAATCTGTGAAAAGTAGTACATCCCATACAGTATAATGTTTTCTAGTTTTGTGATGAGAGGAGTGGGAGTCCAGAATAGTTGCAGAGGAAAAGTTTGGACTGACTTTAGGTGTAGGCCTGAATAGATTTGGGAGACAGCAACTGTTATATTAATAATTTTTGCTTCATCTGACAGTACAGAAATGCTATAATTTGTTTACGATATTCTGATGTGCGTAGTCACAAACATTAAGCATATTTATCATATTTGTTGATGCACGTTTGTCTGTGTTGCCAGTTGCCACCAGTTTGCCTTCTGATTATACGAAGAAATTAGCTGGCCAATCTTGTTGAAACGACTGATGCTGTCGTTCTTCTTGGGAGGACTCCATTTGCAGTATGGATGAAGTATCTTCACAGCACTGTTGCAGTGACATCTGCAGCATTATACTGTGGCCTAGTTCGGGTATCCCTTCCATCCTGGGAACCACCTTGTGCAGTTTGTCCTAGTTGGTTCTTGCTACAGAAGGTCTCTAAAAGCTTTAATGCAGCCAGTGGGAAAGGGCTATTTGTCTTCATCAAAGGCAGACAGAGGTCGAAAAGCAGAGGGTCTATGAGAGGCGGGTGCTGAAGCACTTCAGGTTGCACCACTCGATTTTCAATCTATTCAAAGTAAAGCCCTCCACACAGCAGCTAGACTGCTTTTCTCCTCTTCTTATGGTCATTCAGCTCACCTGTGTGCTCGAGCACATTTTTAAATTGTACATGCTGTAAATAGATACTGTAGAGTAAGGAAGTATGCCACTAGAGAAGTTCATCTAAAAGGCTTTGCAAACAAATACAGGTGTTATCAATTACTGTGGCTGATTAAACCTCTGCTCTGTTGGGCAGAGGTATGCTGGGACTTACATGAAGTCACCAAACTTGTATGTTGATCAACGGGGGAGTAAAGCGTTATTATGGAACCCATGCAACTTCTAGGCAAGACACACACTACTATTCACACACTACTAATTGGCCAGGCGTCCATGCTTACGCAAGGTAACGTAACCCAATTTGTTCAGGTCCTATTTCCTGACCAATCGGCTATCCTAACTTTAACCACTCAAGGCCAATGCCTAACCCCAACCAATCAAGCTGGGGTTAGGCTTCGTGGGGCGGGACTTGCCTAGAAGTTACGTGCACAGACCATGCATCTCCCTAACTTTCCTGTTGTACCGGTTATGGCACGGTCACACATGCGCGAAATTAACATAGGCAATTATCTGCCCCCCCTTCACGTCCATTCTGTGTGAGTGAAGGGGCAAAAAACAACATTGCTTCCGGTGGCAAAGCAAAACTTGCGTGAAGTTTAACTTTGGTGAACTTTGAGTCTCACCGAGTCTCGTCTTCATATCGGAAACAAGCTCTCTCTCACTCCCGCTTGGTCAGTGGCTCTCAGAGTCACATTATACTGACGTAAAGTCTGGCACGTGGGACTGCTGGGATTGGTTGAAGTCGCGGGAAACTCCGGTCATTGGTCAAATTTGTGGAAAAGTTGCGGTGATTGGTCAAAATTGCGAGTCGCACCAAAGTCACGGTAATTGGTTGAATTTGCGTGAGTTGCCGCGATCGCGACATCGCGAAATCCTGGAGGGACTGCTTTGTGGCCCAGTGGTTAGAGGGCCTGCTCTGCATTCACTAGATTACTGGTGCAATTCCAGCTTGGAATGGGCTTTTTTTTTACCTCAATTGCCCTGCGTGGAATCAATAAACTTTATCTTAATCTTTACTACTACTAGGAATTTTTTTAACTGAAGGAATTAACAACCAACTCTGCAGCTCTATTCAGCTTTTAGCCACTTTTAGCTTACTGTTGTTATTTTACCAGTGCATAGCCTACTGTAGTAGCCTGTAAGATTGAGTCTCACCACCCACCATATATAAAATCTTAGATGGCTGTTTCCAGATAAACAGAGCGTAAACTACCTGCCAAAAATGAAACAACAGAAAGAGGAAGGAAATGAAATGCTCTGTTTCTGATGTATATGTTAGGTGACAATTGCTTGCTAACATGTTAGCATAACAACTGGATAAACCAATGCTGTGTCAAGGTTTTGTTTCCATGAGATTGTTTTGAATGCTTTCGGCAGAATAGTAATTAAAACTCAGTTAGTGTAGCTGTAAGAATATCATTTATTAGATTGTCCTTTGTATTTCCTTCTCACTCTCATGATTCCATATTTGGATCCATATTAGCTGTTGCCCTAGCAACAGCTATTCCTGGGTTCTAAATTGCATGCCAAACCATCAGACAGAAGATGCACAACACTGCCAGGGTAAACAAAATAATCTTGATAATGTGATGCAACCAAATGCAATTCGATGCGAATACAAGTTGATCCGAACCAACCAAGCTGTGTACAGAGCTCTCAAGTTTTATGAAATATTTGGAGTTAGAGGGGGGTCTGGGCACATGCCCCCCCCCCAGAGGTTTTTTTTTGGGCCAGAAAAGACCAAACTTGGTGGCCTCTGCCACATTTAAATGCCACTATTCCATCATATACACTGATCTAAATGATTGCATATAATGAGTTTACCTCCCTGATTGTAAATGTGGTGAATTACTGTGGAGGAGAATTTGGCTTGTTGTGAGTTTTAGCCCACACAGTCTGTAAATAGTTATTTATATTTCAAACCATGCCTATTCCCGACTGATCAGAACTTTTGTAATAAGAATCCTTACACCTTATTTATATTTTACTATGTTGCTCATAATTGAACAGCATTAGAAATTATAACACTTGGTAAATCTGATAAATTACAGACAAATTCATCCAAATAAAAGAAATTGTTTTATGTAGGCTAAAATCAAATACAAACAAAATATGCACACCGAGCAACAGTAGTAGTAGCTGGTAGTGCCATGAATGGCCATTAACTTTTAAAAGTACACCGTGGCTGCTCCACTTAATGCTTTCTTCTGTCTTGTCCACTGACTACATCAGGTGTGAGAGCAGCCTAATAGTGGCTCGTTAATTTCAATGCTCAACAGTGTTCCATTTGTTTATTTTTTTAATGTTGAAACACGAAAGCAGAGGATATTAATGACCATGTGAATCACGTTCATAATTCTGCAGCAGCGGTGCGCATATAGCCAATCATTGCAAACATGTAACGGCAGCTAACTGTCTGAAGTTTCTTTAAAAAGCACAATAATAATTGTGATGGTGTTCATAAAAAAGGAGGGATTGATGAAGTGGAGGATTACAGACCAGCAGGTAGGCCTATACTATAACGTACATTTACAAGGTTTTTAGTCGTCTTCGCTGTCACTGGAGAAAATAAATAATCTGTTTTGTGATAAAAGTGACTGCAGGGTCGGTGCCTCATCTATGCATAATCTAGCCTATTAGCTTGTTCTGTAGCCTATATTAAATATTAAAAAGTGAAAATGAACGAATGCAAATTAAATGTCTTAATATCATTCAAAAATTTAAATTACAGGTAGGCTATGACGGAAGTTTTACTATTCTGTCCTTCAAGGGAGAAAGTCTAATGCAACTACTGATAGAGTAGCCTATGTGTAACATACAAAACCTTGCCAAATAGCGAAAAAAATTAAAAAGCTGCTGGTTTTGTGGTGTTGGTACTTCAAATCTGATGCCTGCCACTGCGCTATAGAAGCATCAAATGAGGCGTGTCAATTAGCACTTTCAGTGCATTTGTGCCTTCACCAGCATGAGAAATACAAGGTGTGGTGTGTGAACTGGTTGAAATGCGTGTGTCTCACAGTGAATGCGTCAGACTTGAGAGCCCTGTGTGTAATATGCTCCAGGGCCTTGTTCCTGTTGATAGCACAGGTCAAATGTAGGCACTTTTTGAGAGACAAGCTCCTAGTCCTCGACATTACCAATTTATTATTCATTCACTGTATTCAGTGTCTGTAAGAGCGCATGAGGACATTCACCCCTGAATGTTCTGTGCCAGGTGCTATTGCGAAGAGCACTTGGAATTGAATTTCAATAGATTTTCATTGGCATTCACTCGGCTTGCATGTCATTGGGTGGAGCGCCGCCCACCAACCCGTAAACTAAGAGCTCAGCACCTGCCTACAACTGTGGCATTCACATTTCCTTGGTCTTCTTCCTTTCACAATTCCATCAATACTTGCTGCCTCCAGCTATTCAAAAGCTTTACGGATAAATGAAGCAGACAGACAATTGCCGAGCACCTATAAAAGTTGATGTGTCCTTCACTAAATGAATGAAAGCTAATTAAACCCTGTGACTGGCCTTGAGAAAGATAGAGAGAGACATAGATGTAGAGAAGGTAAGGAGAAATGGGAAGTAGAGGGAAGGGCAGAAAGCAGGGCAGGTAAGGCTAAGAACTGAATTAGAGACAAAGACAGAGTCTTAACTGAAGCTGTACTGTAGAGCTAGACAGAAAAAGGGAGATGAGACAGCCGGAGAGAGGGCGAACGACTGAGATAGTGAAGGGAGAGAGATACAGAGGAAGGGCAGAAGGAGGTGGAGAGAAAAGGACAGGCAAAGTAGTGGATTAAACAGAGAAAGATGTAGAATGCGAAAGAGCCAGTGTGTGTGTGTGTGTGTGTGTGTGTGTGTGTGTGTGTGTGTGTGTGTGTGTGTGTGTGTGTGTGTGTGTGTGTAAAGAGAGTGGACAATTGAGATAGCAGGAAAAAGAGACTTAGATGGTAGAGGAACAGAAGAGGAGGGAAAGCAGTTAAAGGTGTTAACTGTTGCTGAAGAGACAGAAAGTAAGAGAACATATTCAGTCTGTCCGCAATCGTAATAGTAACCTTGAGTGAAGGTCTTAGGTGACAGCGTTCCCGCTTTGTGATTGGCCGTCTGTGCTGTGGCTTTGATTTAGAGGCTATTAACTGTAAGACACCATCCATCCTGCCCCCGGTGACAGCAGTTACGTTTGCTAAAACAATATGTTAGGAGGTGAGATGATGAGGGGCACTGCATGAACGCGTGGGGGAGAGCAACCATCTCCGTCTCCATTACCACACTCCATTTTCTTGATTGGCCTGTCACATGGACACACGTGATGTGCCAAGCAAAGAAGGCTGGCCAAGAGTCAGCAGCGGCTTTTATCCCTGAATGGAGTGCTCGGGGTCAATCTTTTGCCATGCCACTATAGATGGCTAGAAAACTGCGGCTTTTGTGCATTCCTGCATAACTACTAAATCAATCATAGTCATACCTGAGGAGGGTGGGTAACTTTTTTAGGACAAAAGATGGCCTTGTTATGCATAAAGAGGGAGGTTTTTTAGTTCTTATTTTCTTTCTTCCTCTCATTGGATCTTTATTAGATGTCATTAAGGTAGCAGGTAATCTTCGTCCACGCACAACAAAACATCACGAATAGAACAAGACATAATTTAGTGGAGTTACTCTTTAAATAGTCTGGCTCAACTGATGTGCATTGCTCGGATAAAGCCTGACATTGAGCATCTCCATTCCGCTATCTCCACTATCTAATTTGCAATGGCGCAGTTGCTGCATCCGGGGTTTAGCACCGCCCAGGACGGTTGTGATTGGAAGAAATAAAAACAAGTCAGAGCATTTTTTTACCCAATCCAAGAATAGATCAAATGTGGAGCCACACCTTACTCCAGCGGTGACACAGCGCTGTGAAGATAGGTCTGGCAATGCGGGACTACTCAAGTGGATTAGAATGGATTTGTTAATCTACCTAGTCTACACATGGCTGTAAAATAGCAAAACTTAAACTTTTTTAAAATAGGGAATATGAGCTTATCCCTATCTGCTTGCATAACATGTTGTTCCTAATAGGAAGCGTCCTCACTATCTGTATTTCATACTGCAGTACACCACGTCCATGGTCTGGGTGTAGGGAGATAACACTGGCATTGCCTCTGGATGTCCCACAAAGACACCCAAATCTGTGCCATTCCACCAGCGGGCTCTCTCTTTCTCTTTATCTCTTTCATTCTGTCTTTTTCTCATCTATCCATCCCTTCCCTAACTAGCTCACTTACTCGAGCAGATGGTTTTCAATAAACGGCAGAGGGACAAGGGTTGCCAAAACATTGTCTGTTCCCTAATAGCCAGATATATAGCAGTCAGAAGAGAGACAGCCCCCCCCCCCCCCCGCCCCACCCCCCCCCCCCCCCCCCCCACACAACAAACCCTCCCCTGTTTCTGGGTTAGGGAAAGAAGGGGGGAGAAAGGGGGGGGGGGTGTTTTTTTTTTTTTTTTTTTTGGGGGTGGGGGATTATTTTTTTTTTTTTTTTTTTTTTTTTGGGGGTTTTTTTTTTTTGTTTTTTTTTTTTTATATTTTTTTTTTTTTTTTTTTTAAAAGAAAAAATATTTGTGTGTTGGGGGTTGGGGGTGTTCCTTTTGCCCATTTTGTAGTGTCGTAATAATCGTATTTTGATAATACAACTGCAGGGAGCAAGTATATTGGATTAGAATCGCAGACTCCACCTTTAATTATTATTTTATTTTAGTCTTCCACTTCTTTATTGGTTTAATTTATGTCTTATTATTTTATATTGGTCAACTGTTGTTATTATTATTATTATAAAAAAAAATGTATTCTTACTTTTTTAATTGTCTTATTAAAAGGTACAATAAGTAACCTTTCTGCATTAAAATGTCTAGAAACGACCATACCTATGTTATATATTTTTTTGAGTTGTGTAGTTACACTATCCCAAATGTTTCCATCTAATGGCAAACCCAGAGAAATCTGTTATTTTATTTTCAGACACGTCACGTTTCATTTAGTCGCCCGTCAGTGGCGTCATAACCTTTGCTTTCACCATCTAGTTACTCGTAACTTCCGTCAAAACATGGCACCCAGATGCTACGTTCGAGAGTTATTGTAAATCATACGTCATAGAAAAAAATACTGGTAACACTGCTTTTTCTGCCAAAAGGCATAATTTTGTGATTAATTACATGCCACTTTGCAACACAGTAATACAGCAGAAACCTATTTATTGATACATATAAATATTAATCCAGCTTAATGTTACACGCTCATAAAGTTATTAGTAGTATGATTGTTTTGACCATGGATAAAAGCAGCACTGCGCTATCCCACAAATAAGTTCACTAGTAACGTTAACGTTAACTGTATAGATAGACGATTAATCGAATGCTAATTTAGCCAGCTAGCACACTCCAGTCTGCCTGCCTCACTCCCCCGGCATAAAGAGACTTAATTTGGGATGATAGCTGACAACCCAGCCGGGACATGTAGCAATAGCTAGTTACCAGCCCCAGCCAGTGCCGTGTGCTTACGACGCTAACGGCAGTTTAATGAAGCGTCGGGAAACAGAGAATATCAGACCCAGGCATCCTAGTCACAACATCGGCAATCCATAATGTTAGCTAACAACGTCTCCGTTAGCGTTACCGGTGTTTGTACCAAAACTCTCCTCCCTGCCGAATTTCTCCCCCCTTCGCGTTTACCTGTCTTTACAGTTAGCCAGCTAAATTAACCCGACAAAAGGTGGGTTAAGCACCAAAACGAATAGTTAAGATTACAGAAAAGTGAAGTGGGAGATCGGGCAGCTGGGAGATGTTCTGCTGCTGCACAACAGGCATCGAACATACTCGCCATCGCGGAGATTCCCCCTGCAATCCCCACCCACACCCATCTCTCAGCCTCGTTGAGTAGCTAGCTAGCTAACGTTACAACAAACCCGTCCGCCCGGTAAAATCCAAAAAGTGACATTGGCATGTGAAATATACTGTGATAGTGTGGTTTTAGCTGCTGGCTAATGGTGTAGACACATATAGCCGACGGGCAACCGTTGACAGAAAACCTTGTCGATATGATCAGTCGCGTCCCCGAGGTCCAAAAAACTGCCACAGAACAGACCAAAAAGACAAGACGTAATACATCTCTATAACAGCAGGCGGCGCTAATCTGTAATGTTGCCCAAGAAATGAAAACCGGCAGCTGATTGGACGAACGCGTCACATGGGTTTGTTTTCTCCGGAAATTCAGAGCCAGACTGTCATGGCGGCCGTTCAGAATACGATCTCATATTGTACTAAAATAGTTCACTGAAACATGTTTCTGAAAATATTTTAAGCAAGAAATAGGCCATGCAGTTGCTGAATCTGTCTTCATTTCAGCTCAACAAAGGTCAGTTTAAAAGATTTTCATCAGATTTTGAGAGACTGTAGTCACCTCATTCCGCTCGTCATTTCCGGGTGAGTCCCGACTTCCCTGCCGCCAACCGAACATGTCAGGTCGGCCAAAATGAACGCCGACAGCCCCCCAGACGGACGACGGCACAGGACACACTGAACAGATTTGAGTCACTGACCTCGCCAGGCTGTCCCACAGCCGATAATCGGCCTGATGTGTCCCGGCCTTAATGATTAGCCACTAATGTTAGCTTGCTGGCTCACTAGCTAACTGGTCAGCTAGCTACCAATACAGATTGAATCAAGAAAAATGTAATGATGTTGGGGAAACTGCAGCTATTTTATTAGCATGACACGAATAAGTAAACGTTACTAAACGTAACGTGAATAAACTTGAATGGGTAAACTTGTCCGTTAACAGATGCTTCTATCAACGATAGTGTTTAACAATAAAAACTCCCATAATTCCATGCAACTTCCCAACGTCATCAAACGTCTGTGTTTACAATCCATTGTTTTTGTTGAGAGACCCCATAGCGGCAGAAAGTTACATATTGTAAGTTTAATTCTTACGGTCGGTTTCTGATCTTAATTTAGTTAAGTTTTCCTACTTCTTAATGGTTTTAACTCACATATATTATTTATGTCTGTTTTAGTTTGTGTTTACTTACGTTGCTTCCACCTGGACTGAAATAATCTTTATAAATAAAGTAGTGCTGTCAAACGATTAAAATATTTAATCGCGATTAATCGCATTAATGTCATAGTTAACTCGCAATTAATCGCAATTAATTGCACATTTTTATCTATTTTAAATGTCCCTTGATTTCTTTTTGTTCCATAATTTTTTCTCATTTTAATGCTCTTATCAACATGATACAATACTTTTAAAACGGTGCCTGAACTGAAAGATATATATATTTAAAAAAGGAGCACCTTGTTCAATTGTATTTGTCTGTTCTGTATGTTCAAAAATATAAAACAATAAAAAGTTGATCTAAAAAAAAAAGGAGCACAAAACGGTGAAAACAACCACTGGGTGGGAAAAGGGTATTTTACAATTACAATGAATGCACCACTAGGCTGGCGAGGTGAGCAACATAACATCATGACTGTGTTTTTCAGACAACGGCAGCTACAGTCTGGTGTTGGAAACATCTCCGGTGAAATACAGACACACTTTACACCTTTTAGCTGTAAACATTTTAACCTGTTTAATCCAGCTGCTAGCTAACGATAGGCTAACGTTACCTGCTGCTAAGTGTAGTGTTGACTGAACTCCTGTGCGGCGATGTTTCAGTTCCCTCTAACGTCCGTTTTCGGAGCATCAGAGAGAAGCGGAGGCATCTAAGTGGCACCTAAGTAAGGCACTGAAATCCGCATTGCTATTCAGTCCGGTAGATAACGGTCGTTAAGGCACCGGTGCCGTATTAGCACCGGGTCTCGGACCCCATTCAAAACGGCGATTTTCGTCGAAAAGTGACTAGTTTGCAGGTATGTACTACTCTTTGGCCGGCTCGCAAGCAAGTGCAAACAAGTGGCAGCGTGCATGTTGTTTTGTTTCCGGTCTAGCTAGATCCGGTGTGGTGTTGTAGTTTTTCTAACGTTACTAGTTGTTGCAACAGCATGTGAAAAAACTACAAAGTCTGCTGGGCCAAAAAGAACGTTAATCTCGCGAAAAAAAAATTGACGCCGTTAAAATGGGTTTGCGTTAACGCCGTTAATAACGCGTTAAACTGACAGCACTAAAATAAAGTTTTGCTTGCTTGCTTGAAATGTAGCATAGTTTCTTTTCTGTGCAATTACCCAAGCATGAACTACAGATACACTTCCACCAACTTACCAAATTGGACAATCACTCCGAAATAAACAGCCTCAAAAGACCCAAAAACAAATATGCAAAACTTCACTGCCAATTTGAGCAGGAGCAGGAGCAGGAGCAAATTAAGATGACTGAGTGGAAATAATGCCATTAGGAAACAACAAGAGTGAGAATCTGCAAACTGAGCGCAGTCATTGTCTAAATACCAGACATTCACACTGTGATCACTCACTGTAAACACTTTGCCTGCTACCTGACTTAGAACAATGAACATCAAATAAGGAAAAGGTGGAGGTGTGTGTGTGTGTTTGTTTGTGTTAGTAGAATTGCAAGAAATTGTGCGAAAGTGGGTTGTTTCTTGTCGATGTGTGCACACAATCCCTACATATTCAACACATGACAGCCTGATCATTTCCACGTTCCAAGTGCCATCCAAACTGAAAACAGTTGCGGACCTATCAATGCAAACATCTAACAGCCCATGAATGACTGCATCAAGTGCTTTGTGGGTGTGTGTCCATATGTCACATTAAACATGCACTTAGCACATTTCGATTTGGCATGCCTTAAATGAAGCTCGGTGCATCTCATAGACCAAACGGCCTTGTTTACGTATGGCAGCGTGAATGGGGTTTTGCTCTCCATCACGGCTCTCATTAAACTGGGAAAGATTTTCCACCACGCATAAATCGATGGAGCATCATCATCCATCACTCATCAATCTGTGACCAAGTGCAGCCTGTAGGCCAGAGGTCTAAACAATGACTAACATGCAGCACAAATGGCTATCAAAACTCTATAACTTATATATATAACACTTTAAAATCTTTAAAATCAGGGCTCAAAACATGTTTGCCACTGCATATTATTTTAAACTTGGGGATATTTATACATATCTTGCACAGCATTGTACTTTTTATTCTACCGTTTAACCTAATAATTATTATTTTTTGCTTATTTATACATTTTTAACACCTTAATCATGACATAAAGTATGTATAGCAGAATCATTCCGCAGTTATGGATTACATTTGAAATTAAGTAAACTCTACCTGAGTACATAGCGGTCGATGAATTAAGTGTGATCCCATCTGGAAAAGGAGTAGAGAGGAGATTTCTTCCATGTGGCATTTGAAGGATATTGGTTAAGCAGTGCTCAGATACTGTTTACACTGGAGGGGACTGTCTAGAGGATGGTGGGATTGTCTGTTTTGGGTGACATTTCAGCGGGGTCACAGAGGTGATGTGTGTATAAACACACACACAGCCAGCCAGAATGTGTATATGTTTGCATGTGTATATGTGTGTGGTTTATCTGTGTGTGTGTGTATGTGTGTGTGTGTGTGTGTGTGTGTGTGGGTGGGTGGGGGTGTGGGGGGAGGTCAGGGCCCTAGCAGGTGGGGAGCTTGAGGCTCATCCTGGCAGTGATTGGGTTTTGGAGTAGGCCGTGCTCTTCAGTCAGTGCCAATTAGCCTGCTGCCACCTTGTGACATTCAAAGACAGGAGCGGCAACCGGATTGGTCTATGTTCGCACACGGTATGCTTACACAAACACACACACACAGCCATAGCTTATAGGTGATAAAACCTCACTCTGTGTGCAAGCAGGCTAGACTTAATCAATTATCTTTGATGGTTTCGATTCATCCAAAACAAACAATGAATTTATCCTACTAAAAATTATTACCTTTAAAGCCAAAGCCTGATATAACTTATTCATCTGTGCCATAAAACTCTATTGATGTCCAAAAACTGTTACAAACACTTCAATGAGTCACTCACACACTCACACACACACACACACACACACACACACACACACACACACACACACACACACACACACACACACACACACACACACACACACACACACACACACACTCCTTCATTATGATGAACATGGGCACTGTAGTTTATACTGTTTATAGTTTGTATATCAATCTCCCCAACAAATGCACAATTTACAGCTGCTTTAGGAGATTACTGATCCTTTTATTAAATGAAAATGAAATATTTGTGATCTGTTTTTAAAAACCATAATTATGCATGGCCGGGTTGGCTCAGTTGGTAGAGCAGGCGCATATATATAGAGGTTTACTCCTCGACGCAGCAGCCGTGGGTTCGGCTCCGACCTGCAGCCCTTTGCTGCATGTCATTCCCCCTCTCTCTCTCCCCTTTCATGTCTTCATCTGTCCTATGGAAATAAAGGCCTAAAATGCCCGAAAAAATAATAAAAAAAAAAGAACATAATTATGAACTAATAAGCTTGGAGCTGAATGTGACAGACAGTCCAGGATGTCCAGAAGTACTGAGTGGCAGAATAAATATTTTGGGATTTTCATGGGATTTGTTGAAAATGAGAAAAATACAGTATATAACCAGCCGGTACATGTATGTTTTCAATGCTCTGAACGACAAACACAGACCTCAATTGCATTGTTGTGGAGGCAGAGAAACCTCAAAACCTGGACAAATCTAACCAAAACGATCTACATGGCAAGATACTAGAAGATGTTTATTTGTAATTTGGGTGAACCGGCCCTTTAATGTTTATGTCATTATTATTATTGAACTATCTATCTATCTATGCATTTGTCTAAATGTGGTGCATATAAATCATACTTTAAGTAATGTGCACTGTTCCTGATAAAGTAAGTTAGAAATATAACACTATCTACGGTTTACATTAAAATAAAATCCCGTTGCATACTTTGTCTCTTTCCTCGATTTTAAAGGATATCATTTTGTATTTCACATTTCCCATAGGGATGCAACACAAAACACCCAAGCAGCCCTTCGTTTTGAGCAATCCTGACAGAGACTTTTTAAAGTAGGGCATTTCAAAACCAGACAACAATGGGAAATGTCTCTCTGTCTGCAGTTATCTACAATGCTGAGATGAATAATGGTATTATCTCAACACGTCGAACTATACTGATTGTTCAATTGAAAGACAATCACACAGTCTGTCACTTCTCCACTGCTCGCCCCTCTGTCTAATTCTGTCCTAAACACACACATGCATGTAGCTAAATAGGCCTTCAGCCTGACTGCACCAGGAGGCTAGGATGGAGAAATAACTGGGCTCTTTTTTTCTGTTGAGAACTCAGCGCTCAAACACACACATACACACAGACATGCACCTGCACACTTACACACACAGACTTACACAAAGGCAGGGCTAGTATCCCCCTGAGTTTTCCCTACTGCTGCTACTATGAAAAATTTACACAGAAATGATCTCATCGGCTATTTTGAGCCCATCTCTGACCTAGGAATGTTTTAAAGAGCTAGTATCTGTCTCTGCTCTTCGTGATGTTTGTCTTTATGTTTGACAAGACCCAAAACACGTTGTGCGTGTGTGTACATAAAACCCTATGTTCTTGTGTGCCTCTATCTGCTTTATGATCTCTGCTGTGTTCAATACACAAAATTGCCTCTAAGTTGGACTTCTCATCTCATCTCGCAGGCCCCACTGTATTGAAAGTCATCTAAAAAACAGCCAATAGCTCATCTTTCTGTACATCTTGCAGCCACAAAATAGTGTATCTATTATATGAATCAATATTTTGGCAAGACAGTTCTTTCATTTTTTTTTTTTTTTAGAAAGGATACACACACACACACACACACACACACAAATATAGTAAGTTACAGAGTCAAACATGAAATCAATTGCTTTTGAAAGAACTCCATCAGCAAATTGAGTCAATTTCAGGTTTCTCTGTTCAGCGTCTGATGCAAACACTCACCACAAACACTGCCATCCAATTTCAAAGCGAGACTCAGGCTGCTCTTGAGATGAATGGTGTGGGTCTGAAATGTTGATGTTGGAGGCACAGGTCTGTTTGCTTGTACTTAGTTTCACAATGGTAATGGGATGGATTGCTCTATGCTTTGTTTTCTTTTACAACAATGAATTTCTTAAAATGTCTTTAGGATTACGATGAAATAAATAGCACCCGAGCTGCAAAAAAAAATGTTGTTGTTGTTTTCAGCACATTTTCAGGTCAAAACAATGTGAATGTGTGAGAGGAACAAACATCTAGCCTTAACTCAAGACCAAATAAGGTTGAATATTTTGTCATCATTTGCCATCATTTTCCTCTTAAGCAACATTAAAATTAATTTAAAGTCGTGTTTCTGGACACCTGATAAATGTCTGATATTCACTTTCCTTTAGGCTCTGTTTTCATATCCGTCAACTCCTGAGGGAAATATCGAGCTCTTTAGCTGCTAAATGCTCCACTTTGTTCACCAGTTAGTTGCTACATTTAACAGTAGTAGTATACAGTTCGTTATCAGAGGTTTTTCACTGAAAACGATAACGAAAACAGGTTGATGAAAGTGGTGAAAGTGAACTTAAACAATGTGCTGAAAGACAATAAAACACTCTGAGCTGAGCTACATCTGAGGGAAACTGCAGGATGGGATGATGATTCTCTGTGCATTCATCACTACAAGCGACCCCTTTCACATTACACATTTGATCTATATACCGGAATTGGCCAGGTTTCACGTGCTCGGCGATGACCGGCGACCGGCAGGTCAGTCTGACATATGCAGATTTCATGCCGATCAATGCTACAATTAACTGACAACATAAGTTATATGAGTTACACTTCTCAAGGACGCACGCACACACGGACTCGACAGCACAGTCTCTTTTTCCCTTTTCCGCCGTGTGTCGCGCGTACCCACTCGTGGTGTGAAGCGCGTGTCCGCGCGATTCTCGCACATGGAGGGAACCTTGTGAATTAACCTGCAACATGTCAGCTGTTTGGAAATTCTTCAGCAAGAACCACCTGCAAGGAAAAAGTAGGGCGTGGAGGGACGACACTAAAAACCAAAATCAAATTTTTTTTGTTGGATATTGGATGTGAAAAGAAGGAAATGGTTCTAACATTACACGTTAGATGTGTGTGAATTTCCCACACCAGGAGTAGGCTAATTTATATAGTTCTATTTTATAGTGATCCATTATCTGTTCAAAAATGTTTCTATGTTCTGTGCAAAATGTTCTATTAAAGAAAATATAGAAAATAAATATTTGTGTGTGCTGTAAAGTGTTTAGAAAAAATGAAATCGGAATCGGCTAAAATCGGCCTAGAAAGTGGGTGAATGGGTGAATGTGGCATGTAGCGCAGAGCGCTTTGAGTGGTCGGAAGACTAGAAAGGTGCTATTTAAATGCAAGTCCATTTACCAGTATAAGCAGCATTTTCAAGTTGTTGGTTGAGGTGATGCAAATTTTACCTATTATATATACTGTTGGCAAAGCAGCACATTTCTAACAGATGTTTTATATGTAAAATCTTGATCTGCAAAGTAATTAGTAGAGCGCTCAAATAAATGTCATTCAGAAAAAATGTACATCTGAACAACATCTGGAATGCAGTGGAGTGTACTGTTTACAGTAAGTTTAAATTAGCATGACAGAAAAAACTCCTCAGATGTGCCTCAGAGTTGTAACTTAGCAACATACTTGAGTAAATGTTAATTACTTTCCACCACTGCCTGAATGAGGTTTTCAAAGAGATCATGATATAACACTGGTATGGTAAATGAAGCCAGCATTTGCCATTTGATCAAAACCTACAACCAACAACATCATTTCACATTCATTTAACACAGATAGTAGCTTCAATTATGCAGATACCCTGAGACGTCCTAACTACCCTACTGCTGATATCTGTAAATTCATGCGAGATCTGCAGAAGCTGGGAACGACTTCTCTTTCATATAGCGTCCTTTTACAGTAAGAAATAGCTCTGTGGCTTGATTGACACTTAAGCCTCATCTTGACGAAGGTGAAAGAAAATATAATTGCAGGGTGTGTGTGGACTGTAGATTAAAAAAAAATAGGCCAAGGCATGTACTCACAAACAGATGCTCTAAACAAATGCACACATAATGCAGAAGGCAGATCAAGAAGGCTGTATATTGACAGGGCAGCTGTTAAGGTCATATGCAGAAGAATCTGAATAACTTTGATGCCATGTTTGCTTATTAATACCAGAGATACACAGGGGTAGCAGTTATGACATGATGTTTACTACATATTAAATGCAGGATAGCATCGGAGATGATAAAGTCATAATTCTTTTAACGATGCATCTGGTATAATTCACTCATGATGTGAGGAGAAATTCCGCCAAAGCACCGTCAATTTAGTGTCTGAACGTTTGAAATCTGAGCAGGTTTTTTTTATACTGTAGCTTCACCATTAACATGAAATGACCTGCTCAATGAGGTATAGAGCACGTTTTTCAATCGTATAGTGTGGGACATTCAAAAGGCAATCAAGTAAAACATTGTCTGTTTTTATAAGAGTGTCATACTTTAAAGTGCAACATGGTTTGGAGACATCAGAGAATTAATGTGCAATCAGTAATGAATGATGACTCATCATCCCTGATGATAGATGGCTGATGATAGATGAACATAATAACCCCACAGTCCCGACGCAGATTGATACTAAATTCATGCAAATGTACAGACCGTGAGCAGGTTTTTATATCACAAATTGATCAACTGACTGAGAAGACAAACATTAGTCTCTCAAAAAGCATTATGACAAGCATTTATTGTGTTTTGTGGACACAAATAATGAGGGGATTACAGTCTCCCATCACACAAGGATTATGTGATAAAAGCATGAATTCAACTAAGTGTTTTCGTGGGTATTTAGCAAATGTCCACATTATTTTGCAATTCACTTTGTATGTATTTCCATTTTTTTTAACATGTCTTATTTCCGTTTAAAATGTAATCAAACTAACAAATGCAGCCCATTTACAAAAACACTGCACTCAAGTGACAACGTTTTTTGAGGGAATTCTTTCAGGTGTCAGTCAGCAGAGAGTAATGTGACATGTTGATTAAAATAAAAACCCAAGAAAGAAAGAAATATAACTAAAAATGTATTTATTGTGCCGAATTATCTACATCTGGCCTGAAACAAGGCTATGGCAGTTAGTTTTCCTAAGGTTCTAGAATGAATAGCAGAAAACTAATTCTTCTGAAAGGTGGAAAATAGGCCGTTGCATCTCCTACTATGCTTACTGACAACACTGTAACAAGATAACTGGCATCAACGAAAAATAACACTTGTATTATCCTTTAAGGTCAAGGCAAGGTGTTGTTTGTGGTTATATGGGCACATCTAAAGAAAAATAAAACTCATAAATACACAAAATGAGCTCAAGATTCACTCCCCTTACGCCCACACTTTGCACCATGTTATGTCAAACATGTTTTTCTATTTGCACGTAATCCTTTTGGGACACGTGTCTGCTACTGTGATGCCGAAGATATGTGTGTTATCTTTGAGCTCATTTAACAAAATTGAATCAAACCAGGCTGAAACCAGAGCGCCATGACAACTGTAAATTCTGTAAAAATAACACTTTAATTTAAAACTATCATGTCCTCCCAAAAAAGCAAAGAACAGGCTACTCTCTCTGCACCCTTTGATGCAGCCCAGGCCCAATCACAGAAAACAACCACATATTTACTGTCAGAAGGCAAATAAACTTTAGATAAAAGTCATACAGTAGTTTGTTATTCAGAGCCACGGCGTACCTTCACAGTAGGCATTATCGTCTCGCAGTGGACGGAAGCCATCCTTACAAACACAGCAGTCTCCTGCCTCCAGGTTCACACAGTCGGAGTGCTCCACGCAGCTGTGGCCCTCTGAGCAGAAGTCATGACCTGCAGGAGGCACAGAGAGGAAAAGGTTGAGACCCAGTGGAGAGAAGAGGAGAGGAGTGATGTGAAACACACAGGGCCAGTGGAAAGGTTATGTCGGAGTATCACAACCTTCTCTCTGAGCATCCATACCGTGGGTTCTTTCCAAGGCATATTCGGACAAAATGACACTAATATGCTATATCTTCTTCTGTTACCTTCTGACTCCATAATCTTGAGGGGGAAAAAACTCAAGATTTAACCAATACCGGAGATAAATTTGATCTGAGCTAAAAGTACAAATAATAACATGAACACGTTTTAGCCAATTTCTTACAAATATTTGTATTATTGCTGTTTCTAGATTGATCTGCTACTTTACATGCAGCCATTGACTTCAGTTTTTGCCAACAGAAAAACTGTAAAATAGGCAAATTAACAACTTAAAATAATCATGTTCCACCATACCTCTGCAGACTTTGCAGCATCTGTCATTCAAGGTGATCTGCTCCGACTCTGCACAGTTGAGTTTTGGACAAGGCTCACTGGGGACCGCTCGATGCATGGTCCGGTCCTGTGATGGGCAGAGAAACAATCCTCATGAGTTACTTCTTAGGTCCACTCTGCCCCCCTTCCTTTGCTAAGGGGCTGGAGCTAATTATGAAGGTAATTATTCATCTAACATGTTTTCTCTTTCACTCTCCCACTCTCTCTCCCCCCTGTGTGTTCATTACAAACCAATTACTCACTGGTCAATAGCAGATTTTTTCCCAAACTTCTGGAAGGAAAATAATGGTGCATTCTTTTTGCATGCTTTAAGCCGAGTCTTGAGCAGAAAGCAGAGCAGTAGCCTAACGTTAACGTTAATCAAACGTAATTATCATGTATCAAACTGTGAAATATATTTGTGTAATATGTCAATAACTGGGTGAATAGAATCCTAAAAGTTACTAAAAATTTTACAAAAATCCATCTTTTCTCCGACTCGTAGTATTGTGTGACAAAAAGAACGCAACAACCCACGGTTATTCGTTTTTCGACATGGATGTGACGTCACACTCGAGCTACTAGTCGCGATTACAAGACAAAAAGAACACACCATAAAAGCTGCCTTCTCCTCTCCTCCTGTTATCATCAAGGTTGTATATCATGATTCATGATGCACCTTTATTATACAAACAGTGAATCAATCTTTTGGATTATTCCTGCATGTGAGTTTAGTCAGAGTGTAAAACCTGATTAGGGGGTTCCTTTTCCCAGCATGCCTTTGGCAGGTCTCTCTAATGAGCTCATCCTTGTCCCTCTGACTGATGCTAATTTAGAGTCATTAATGTTAGACACAGTTGGACAAAGACAAAAAGCTCTTTCTATCTACATGTTTATAGTGCACAAATATTTATACTTAAGGATCACAAGTGTCATGTCCTCGACTTGTACATACGGTACACAGAGTATGCTTATGTGAAATTCTGGAACAAACTTTCCCTAAAAGTCCCCAAACAACTTTCTAAACAAGCCGTACTGTCTACTTCTTGCCACCCAATACCCAAAACTTACACCCCCCCTGCAGCCAGCAGGCAGACAGAAGATCAGAGACATGACAAGCAGCTGTCAGGGGAAGCCTGCAGGAGTCTGCAGCAGTGGGCTGACTGACAGCACTCCCCGTCCCCATTTCTTTGATCTGCCTGGGACTGCCAGTCAGTTAACTGGGAGTACAGATGGGCCAGGTGTGGGCAAGCAAGCCAGACAGCTGTCTGAAGCCGCAGATTCTAATGGAGCTTTGCAGAATTTATGGAGGAGCTGGTTGATACGATAGAGTTGGGTGATTAAAAACTTCAAATCGCTTTTCTGTGATTGATTGGGCCTGCCTGGCATAATGTCATCAAGTGAATTACTCCCAAAAGTAAGCGACCCACCCATCTGGTGCATCAGGCAGACAAAAGCAAATAACTCTGAATAATTGGGAAATTAATATAATTTGGGACCACTGTGGTATCTGTGGTACTAAAGAATGGCTGAGGCGTCTTATGATTGACAGGTGCACTGCTCTGGCCTACAAATGTAAACTGATTAGAAGGATTTGACCAATTTCTTTACATCACAAAGAAAACGCTGATAGGCCAGATCAATGAAATGAGGTTTGATTTATCCTCTCAGGTTGGGCCAAGGTAGCTATGGAATCAGTATTTAGTGAGCTGTCATGCACCGCTACATGGAAATTATTAGAGCTGAAGTACTTCCATGTGTTACTGTCTCTTCTTGCAGAGGATTGATAAAATCATTTTGAATATATCAGTATATGAAAGCGTGTTTTTTTATCTCTAGGTGTATGCGTGTTGACATGACTTACCCTGCATTCAAACAGCAGGCACCTGCCAGAGGAGTCGAGTACAGCCTTCTGATCACCCTCCACCAGCTCCCTTCCACCAAACAGGCAGACAGCTGGTAGTAGACACAGAAGTACCATCAGCATACACACAAATAAACACACAAACACATCAACAATAAACATAGTAACTTAATAGTAATAACTTCATTTGTATAGCACCTTTCGTATAAGAAATACAGTAGTGCTTTGCATTAGGGATCAACCAATATAGTTTTTTGAAGGCCAATACCGATTATTAGTAGATAATGAAACAGATAACCAATATTTGGAACTGATATGCATTTACAGTGAAAATGAAAATATTTAAGTCAAAATTAAGATTTTTCGATTGTTATAAACTCCAACACAAAACTTTGTTTAGAAACTTTCAACATAATGCACAGTAAAATATAGTCGGATAGTGTTGTGGGCAGGACATTAAGTCAGACTCAGTGGTGAGTGAAACTAAAGCCGAGGGACAGATACAGAGCTGTAGTGAAGTAGCGCACTTTTTTAATGAATTAACTTTATCGATGATCAGGCAAACAAATCGCCGATACAGATAATCTGCAAACCGACAATCGGTCCATCCCTACTTCACAGGACATAGAATGAGCATAAAAACAGGGATAGAACGCAACAATCAATGCAAAATAAGATGGAAAACAAAGCACACTTGATAATAGTAAAAATAATGCTCATGGAGATTTAAATTGTTGAGACGAAAACTCAGGTATTTTTCCTGGAGTGCACTCTCTACCAATCTACAAAATGCACATAAAAGCAAAATGCTCCCTTTAAAAGACATTTCATTAATATCATATTTAACATTATACGCTGTATTTTTGTCTTGGTTAAATGCAAGTGAATGCAGCACATGAAATAACCCCTCCAAAGATGTTTGCGACTTAATGCATGTAAAGATGCATATTGCTGTAGGATGTTTAGGATTATTATATATTATGTGAGCTCAATCTGTTGTTGAATTGATTGTTAATCAATTCTTATTCATAAATGTTCTCAAGCTATTTAGTAAGCAACTTCTCATTGTATAAATTACACACATTGTTATCCCATTGCAGAATATATTCATATTTAACCCAAATCTACACTTCTACTCGGTTGTGGACATGAACATTGGGCGGAACACTAGGGCTCTTATCTACCAGTCCTGTTTTACATGTATGATACAATCTGTCCTGGTTATTTACAGCTTCTTTTTTAAGTCCTCAGGTAAATTGAGTCAAACGAAATCAAGCTTATCAAACCCAATTAAGCAACTAAGGAAGTGATGAAATAATTAACATGTAGAGAGGGAATGCGCTGCTCACTGCGACACTGTGGATAATCTGTCTCATTTAACTGTAGGGTGGGGAGGGGTGCAAAAATAATCAGATGGGCAGAAAGTGTGTGTTTGATGGGCAGTTGGGGTCAGACAGATTCAGACTGATATGAGGATGAGAAATGATTGACACCGCAGGGCAGGCCCTATCACAAAGCGGTGTATCATGAAAGCGAAGGACTTCTGAAACCATTTGACGTTCTACTTGACAGACCATCACACAAAAAAAAAAAAAAATGGACTCAGAACTCTTCCCTGCAAGGCCTTGTGCTGCCAGATAAGGCTTTAATTTGGAGAGTGAATCATGTCTTTGTAGTGGGGAAACTTGCGGCACTCTTCTCTCCAAAGCGGGAGCATGCGTAATTAGCTGTGTGTTTGTCTACCTCGTGGAGATAAGTGAGCACAGGGGTGTTGAGTTTAAGGGGATTACCAGCTACGTGTTTATATTTGTGTAACACAGCAGAAGATTCGGAGTTGTACTTTAAAACCCTTGTGTTGCAGCCACAACCCATGGGTCAGTGGAAATGATGCAGACGCAAGCTGATTGGAATCCAAGACTAATGGTTTCTCGCAGATAAAGACTTAAATCTTGTCTATTATTTGCTTTGCATGGGAAGCAGGAGAGCATCGGCAGCAGTGTGTGGGAGTGTTTGGTGATAAAGTTCTCATGTGAAGTCAGCTTGCACAAGATGTGGAGTGAGATCTCCAAAGAAATATTCTACATACACAAAGTACCATTCATATGGTCTGTAATCTTCAATAAGTCACAGGTGATAAAACTCTTATTAATACTGAATTAAGCTAATTAGTTCTTTTGTTCTGTTCACTGACAGGCAGCTCTTTTCGCCTTTAAAAAGCAAAAATCCATCACATTTCTTTAAGCTTCATTTGGGTTAACACCAGAAGAATGATGGGGTGAGAAAAGCTAATATCCTCTGAAATCCATTTTTATTGAGAGGGGAATTGAGAGAATATTAGATGCAGAGTGCTGCGGTGAGGAGGCTAATAAGAGTTCACTGCTGAACTCAGAGTCTTGTGGAAAAAAACAGACCCTGTATGTAGAATATGTGATGAAACAGAATTTGTATGCAAGAACGTATAAGTTCAAAAGTAAAAAAAAAAAAAAAAGGACATTTAAGAAGACACTATCGTCAATGAGTGTGTGCATCATGTTAGGCATTTAACATTCCTATCGTCTTCACTTTCTCACAGCCTCAACATGTCTGCCATAAATAGGAACTACTTTACATCACATGCAGCGATCCCAGATTTACTGGCTCATGTCTGTGTGACTGGTGGCCATCTGTGTTTTGAAGCCAGCTAGTGAATAATTGATAGGTCCATGTATATGCAAAAGGATGGACTCAAGAGGCATGTTAGGAGGTAGCTTAGCAACACACAGCAGAGCCCTGGTCAATTGTCAGGCAGCCCTTGTGGAGGTGTGATGTGTGCTCTAAATCTGGTGTTGGAGGTTGTTTTGCTGTTGTGTGTGCGTGTTTGTGCACAATTGTGTCCATGATTGTATGAGTGTAGGAGGGTGACAAGGTTAAGGGTACTCCACTCACGCTGGCACTCCTTGCAGCAGGCACCCTTTACGTAGGCAGGCGCTGTGCCTGCCGGGCATTGAGGAGGAGGGCAGGAGATGGCCTCACATTGCACCGTGCCATTCTGGTGAAGAGAGAGAAACACAACACGTTGTTTAAAGAGTGACTATAGGCCAACGAATACTGGATTTTTCAGGCTGATATTAATAGATGTTACATCAGTAAGAAAAGAAATACTTCTGCAGATATTCTCATTTTTATAGACAAATATTTTTAACAAGGATCCCTTAAAATTAGTAACTACATTATTGTGACCATTATATGTACAGTAATAACCAAGACATTACAATTAAAAAATAAATGCACTGTCTAGTGGACACAAAATGTAAAGGAGACACGTTTTGTAAACAAAATTGCCAAACATAAGTGCAATTTCATTTCTTTTTTTCTCAGCATTTAAATGTAAGCATTACAAATGCTGGTGTGAACAGGCCAACTACTTATCCCCCAATCTGTCATTTTGTTAATATGCTGGTAGGGAGGATTCTGGCAGAAATCAAGGGTATGCTTAATCTTAAAAACAGTAGAAACCCTGTGTATTTTAAAGAGATTAGTTCGGATTATTTGAAGTGGGGTTGTATGAGGTACTTATCCATAGTCCGTTTATTATCTATAGTAGATAGCGACCGGCACGCCCCCAGAGTACCTACACAGAAGCGAATTCATGTATTCATATGTATTTTAGCCACCTAAAAAAAGGCCCACCTAAAAAAATCTATATCAGTTTAAGTGTACGCTATATTAAGAATATTTCAACTGCTTTTCCTTGCCGTCAGACAGCCCTTTCCGATGGGGAAGTGAAGCTATTATATCCTTCTATGCCCCACTTTAACAAATCCGAACTATCCCTTTAATGCTATCTCCTTTTCTCCGGGTTGTGCCTGTAATTAACATTGCTTCCACGGATGAAAGCTCTGTGACAGCAACATCTATGAACCTGATCCACATAATTGATAACATCTTAATGCATGACCTTTGAATTTTAAAGGTCAGAGCTAATTGCCACACATAAGGTAAGGAACATATCCCATCTAATTCCTTAATTGCAGCCAAGTAATGGCAACACACCGTTTCTGGCGAATGAAGTGATTTCATTGGATGAGTGGGCAGAACAAATCCCTGATGATAATTATCATCTGTCAAGAGCAATTAGGTGCGGTGCACTGAGAGATATGTGATTTCCCATTTTTTTTGCATCTTGGGTAGCGGTGCGCAAAGGCATCTCATTGGCTGGTTGGAGGAGTTCAGTGGCAGAGAATGAGTTCCAAAGCTGAGTAGACTGACGGGGGTGAAGTCTGTTTGCTGATGTGCCAGCCCCAGATCTCCAATCACTTCTAATTCTCTTTTTGGCAATTATTCACACTTTGTATGTGTGTATGGCAAAGTAGACCCTTGAGAGAATAAAGCATTACTAAGCACTGTTGTTGATGTGTCTAATCCTGACTACTGTGGAGGTTTTCTATACAATATGCTTTCTCGGGTAACTGGGGCAACCCGCCTCTAATGCAAGGAAATAATGAGAATACAAGCTGTCGACAATGGGACCCCTGCACTCTGCACCTCCACCCTACCAAAACAAACCCACACACACCCCCACCTTCACACACTTGATGAACAAGGGGAGCGAAACAAAAGCCAAGACCTACAATGGGAGCAACAAACGTGTAAATGTAGACACTGGCATACACAAAACTGATGCGTGCACACAGACACAATACAACACACAATGTTGCAGACATGATAAAAAATGCATGTTCTCCCTTTCTCTTAGGCACACACACGCAAATTCGCCCACACATTCACACACATACACAAACACACATATCTATTTATCTTATGACATGTATACATGCCTGTAAACATGCATGCAACAGCCACACAATCACATGCAGTATGACATGCATATAATTCCAAATTCAGTGTGTTCTTTCTCACACACACACACACACACACACACACACACACACACACACACACACACACACACACACACACACACACACACAATTAAAATGGAATACCCTCCCTTGCTCTTTATTACCCTAACACACACACACACACACACACACACACACACACACACACACACACACACACACACACACACACACACACACACACACAAACACACAGTGAGACCCCACCGTGCATGTGCAGTTCCTGCAGCCATCTGTCCAGCCCTCATCCTCCCTGTAGACGACCCCCTTGACACTGCAGGTTCTCTCACAATAGCAACCATCCAGCCCATTCATCTTCTCCTCCGCCCTGGACAGCTGCTCACGCCATCCCCCCAAAAAACAAAAGGCAAGAAGGAGAGAAGATGAGAGTCGACCTCGTTGTGTGTCTATATTCACATGTAGAAAGCAGAGCTTCAAAAGCAAACCAATGGCATCACAAAAGTAAGTCATTAAGCACCATTAACCCCACTTACACACACAGTCTCTGCATCACAACAGAAAAGACTTCAACAATAGCCAACATCTAATGTTAAGATGTCACTGACCGCCTGTTGCAATGTATGTTAATGACAGAAGCAAATTGACATGTGGATATTGTATGCTAAAGCACAATTTGGACTAAAGGCCAAATTAAGACATGATATATTACATTACATTACCTTGCTGGATGTTTTAGCAAGAATATCCTGCAGTTCCATGATTTTCTGCACAAGTCCGTGGAAATCATTGCAGGTTGGGCATGCTGAGATACAAGAGACAATATAGCATATTGTTATAGCAATTATTATTAATTACCTGCAACTATGGTAAGTTATGATGTAAATTCAGACAATTGTGGTTATTTCAAGAAATTGCAATATCACTAATATGTTCTAATATTAACTTAGATTTAAAAAAAAATACGATTTAAAACTCAATATTACAAACATTATGGCAAAATCAGTTATGGATAACTATCTACAGCACAAACATGTAATTAAACTATTTATTATTTATTTACTAACTAATTTACATTGTCAACAGCTCAGTGCAATTTCTCTCTTCACTTTCTATTGTTGGAAACATATTCTGAAGTGTCCTCTCTGCAAGAGGACCTCGTTTACAGTAAACTGAAGTAAGCAGTGTCCTCCGGCAACTTTTGGATGCGTGGGGACATAAACTCCGTGTGAAAATCATTTTAAACCATGTGATGTTTGTGTGTCTTCCCTGTCTGCCGCAGCCACGATGGTGGGACAGGCAAAGAAAATAGTGCCACCTGCAAAGACGTAGTATCATCATAACACCTAAGACAAAGGATGCCACTGCACTAGGAAGTAATCTTTGGTAATTGCAGTGTGTCAAAAACTGCATACTAAAAGTCATGCTGAACTGAGATTTTGATTAATTAATCAACTTTTTTTAAATTATTTAATTTTTTAAATGACTAGGATTGGTTCCTCAAACAGATTAACTTCAGGCTGTGGACACGTTAACATTCTTACACTCATTAAAGATTGCTTTGCCACTAACGTTTTCCATGTTCCACCCTTCCTCAGGAGAGACTATGGGAATTATCCCCCTTACAGATTGGTTGGCTATTTGCACAACCTTTAATTAAGTTTTATCGAGGGAAAATTGTTTCTCAATTGCTAAACTGTTTTAAAGCAGTTTTAATCCAGTGTGTATCTAGTCTTTTTAAGAATTTAAATAAAAAAGCAAATCAGTGCAATCAAGTGACTTGCAAAATAAGTACCAGAGGTCATTTAAATTAAATGAAACATTCAATGAAATGCTTCTTTAATGTGTTAAGTAAAAAGGCTGCACTCACTTCTGTTCAGATCTGGACACTGTGAGATGTAACCCTGTGGCATAACCAGGATCTCCACGTCCTGCATCACTCCCTGCGAATGCAGACACACACACACCAACAATTTCAATCAAGAAGAACACCTCACAGAAGGCAGACATGTTAATGTTTAGTAAGTGGATAAGGACCGTGAGGGGCAGTGGTGGCTAAGTGTTCTCACAGTACATTTTTCACATGAGACAACATGGAACCAAAAAGTACGTAGGACATGCAAACAGAAAACCAACAACCCTGTTTATGAGAGCCATGGTAACTGCTGCAATCATAAAACTGATTACAGTGAACCAGCAGTGAATCCGAGAGTGAGTGCAAATTTATTTTGTTCAATCTGAGGAGTGAGAGACAGAGAAGTTAGTTGTGAGATAATATGTCACCTAGGTTGTTTGGATGAATCATCTTATAACCGGACAGCAACAGTAAGTTAAGTGACCCAATGATGTGGGAGTTTTAGGAGATGGAATTTTTAGTTTTTCTTCCAATCTTGTGTGATAAGCATAAACAGGAGATACAGATTCAATTTGATTCATAACACCCAATTGATAGCCTTCCGAACTGTGGCTGAAACACCTACAGACACACACACACACACACACACACACACACACACACACACACACACACACACACACACACACACACACACACACACACACACACACACACACACACACATAGACATATACACATATGCACACAGATATTCTATCGCCATGGTAACCTGGGCCATTTCATTCCTTGAGTGCATTTATTTCCCTTACAGAAGTGGAGCAGTGCAAGTTAGGAGAAATTGTTTTTAAATTGTCTTGCCACTTCAATTTACCATCCATAAATTTAAAATCCTGCGGAAATGATTTGCTGATTTTTCACGGCAACATGCTGAAATGGAAGCATTTGGAGTCGTGTCCATCAAAGTTGTAATGAAACCATAGACTATACATTTATCTGCAGCCATCACACACATCTTTTCCATCCTGCATCTACAGTAAACATCTGAACTGTGATTAATACTGTGCCATTACTACCTATGCTTTTTGGACAGTATGTAAATAGTTTAAGTCAGTGAAACAACAGTAATGTGACATATTTACAAGAGGGATTTAAATCAAATCGTTTGGATTCTATTGGATCACTTAAAAATGGGCATGTCTTAGCGACTATGGTGTGATACAAAATTGAACAGAGATAAGGAGCTGTCACAACCTCAATTACGATTATAACAAGTTATATTTAAACACAGGGATACAGGATTAGAAATTAAATTGAAGTTTTTATGTCCCTGTGTCTTTAAAGGTGCCCTGCCACACTTATTTCATTACTTTGTGGTAATGTCTGAAGTTCTACCATGGACTCTGTAACATTTTTTTGTGGAAAAAATGCCTTGGTTACCTTGTTTCAAGCCATTCTAGCGTGGTATAGAAAGCCTGCAGGAAGACTTCTGCCAGTTCTCATTAATATTCAACAAGCTAAGCTGTTTGAATCTGATTGGCTAACAGCTAGCCAATGAGAGCCTGGCTGTCAGAATCCTTTATCCAGCCCAACTGGGAGAGCTAATGAATAGTAATGAGCTCAGGCAATATGATGTCAGACTGACCAGCTTTTGTAATTGGCCTGATTTCTCTGCTTATTTCTGTTCAGTGGCTAGAGCTGACAAAGGAGGTAGCAGTTCATTTTCACATTCACAACATAACACAAATACATATGGACCTAACATATTTTTTTAAAATGCAAGTAAAAACAGTTTTGTATGGCAGGGCACCTTTAAGCAGATCCTGTGTTGTAATGCATCACTATCAAAAAAGCGAACATTAAGTAGGTGTAAGTGGTTCCTCTGTGTCTGTGACACTCAGTATACATGCAGTAACTTGTGGTATCTCAATGGTTTTCCCATCTGTACCGGAAACAAAGTGATAGCTGAATCACTTCTAATGCAGTAACATACAATTTCTACAAAATGCAAATAATAATGGGAAGATAATATCCTGCTAGATTAAAAAAAATAACTCCAGAATGAAATCTGATTTGCATGTTCAACCGTTGCTGTTTCTTTTGGGATTGCCTGAATTAACTGTAAATTGTTTTCAGCTTTTCAAATTAGGATGTAGAACAATTTGCTACATCAGCATACAAATTCGCTACAAATTACACACCACCGATGAAATTACAAAATTGTGTCACCAGATAAGTAAGATAAAATAGATTTAGCTCTCTTACGATGTGCGAGGACTGTAAAGAAGATGTGCAGATACGCTCATTCTGATTAAAGTCTTTACTATTACTGTTCGGGATGTGGTTTTCTCATCTTCAGCTAACACCCAGACAATGACTGTTTGTGTGAGTGCATGTGTACTAATGAAGCAGTGGGTTTGAAAAGGAGACATGGATTCCTAGCAACTCATCAAGGCTTTAGAGAGTGGCGAGGAGGAGAGATGCTGCTATGTGACAAGATTAGTCGGTGACCTCCAAGACTTCTTTCAAGCTACCAATTAACACAGCAGAAATTCAACTGCTAGGACACACACACACACACACACACACACACACACACCACCACTACATCAAACACAGACCGAGTCACCAGCACACTGATTAAAATAGTTATAGTTGCTGCTACGGACATTTTGCCCCAACATGTCTCCCCAGGTAGGACATTTTAGAGTGCAGTCCAGTCTGGGAGAGGCGATATATGTCTCCCCGCCTGATAAACACTACTATAGACTAAGCTTAATGAGCATAGTCCAGAGACTATTTAATGATTTCTCCCAAATCAGCGGTGTGGGGTTGCTGAGATAATTGCAATAGGCTTAGCTGCAGACTAAGAGAAAGGGAAAGAACAATGACAAAAAAAAGTCAATTCCTAGGGTAGGCAGAACAAACCTCAAATTAAAATGGTAAGCCTTGAGAAATGCACACAATTAAATCCAACAGCAACAATATATAAAAACAAACAAGCCAAACAAAGAGGGAGAAGATACAGCATAGACTAAGATTGAGTGCGGGGGCTACAGCTGAGACGCATTACTCGTTCTTGCCAATCTGAATCATTTATCACAGATCAGGCATCAACATTCATACTCTGAGAGGGAAGTTTTTAAACCAGTGCTAACTTTGAAGAAGCCATGAGCAGCGTTTCTCTGTCCGAGCCAGAAGGAAGCATCCTCAGGTATGTCCATGTAGGGGGCTTCCATGACACGCTCGTAGATCCTGCAAAATACAGAATGTTCTGGTAATGTTATATTTTTTTATTTCTATTTTCATTCATTTAGAATAACAGTTTCCCCCTGCACTGCAGGTCTTGCCCTGTTAAATCCTTCTTTTAACTCTTTCCCTGAGGAGAGTATAGATAGCCGCCTGCTTTCCTTGATACACATGGTGTTGCCGTCTGCTCCTTTTATTGTGCCAGGGAGGATCTTCACACACAAACAGTGACACCCTTTTCGTACAGCAGATGCATGTATGACTCAAGGTGCGTTTGACCTGCATTGAACCCATTCTTTTGAGCCAGTTAAAAGAGGTTACTCTCTGTGGTCCAGTTGCTAAACCAGATAATTACACTTAATTACATTGAATAATTACCAAATAAGTTTCAGTTTCACCTTTGTCCATAAGAATGCTCTCTTCTTTTCTCACTCTCCCTCCTCTTTCAGGGAGTTGGTTTAATTATGTGTAAACTTTAATATCATGACATTGTTTTTCCATCCCTGTCAGAAAGGCCAGTTCACCAAAGCAGGGCAGCATCCCACCAGCATTAACACCTGATCAAGAGGAGGGAAGTGAAGGAGGGTTGTCTGATACGAGTTGATCCATTATTATAGATCAATGATGCAGTATTGACATGCGTCACTGTGGCAGTCCGAATAGGGTATATGAGACAATGATGTGATCCCTCAATGGCTTCCCACAATGAGGCACCTGGCTAACCCAGTCACCATTATTATACTTTCACCTTTGCATTCTTTGTGTGTACTGTATGAATGGGTCTAAAACATTTTGAGCAATTGTATAGATCTAACTTCTAAAGGCATTAAAGTGTCATGACTGATACACGATCCACTTAATAAGGTCCGTATCGGGGCTGATACCAATACGTTATATGGGATTGGTGCATCCTTAATTTAACGTTAGTTTTGGAAACACATCTGTATTTTAAGTTTAAATGACTTATAAAACTGGATAGCCTCCCATACAGGAGTATTCACCCAAACTACAAGTTTATTTCATAGTTTATTGATCACAATTAATATATATGTTCATCGCCAGCATCTTACCTGTTACAGTCGACATGTAGAATAACATGAGAGGCACTGACGGCCACAGAGACCTTGTGCCACTGGTCATCAGCCAGGCTGTAAGGGAAAACCTCAGTGTGGGGCTGTTGGCCTTTGGTACGGTAGTGAAGACGTACCTCACTGCGCTGGCCACTGCTCTCCAGCTCCAAGAACCTGCAGTATCAAAGTGCCAGTTTCTCTGAAAATTTGCATTTCCTGCATTGTACAGTATGTCTTGTTGCATTAAAGTCTCATCTACTGGAACTGCATCCTTGTGTCAACTCAGGGCTCCTCTCAGCACAGTGCTGGGAGTTACACGTCACTCATTTCCAAGCAGTGTACATACATTTCCTCAGATTTGCAAAACCATTTAGAATGTAATCACATCACTAGTCAAGCATAGTGGTGCTATATGGCTGTTAAGTGCAACATCAGCAATACACAACAATAGCCCACATGTAGTGGTTCACTCTTTACATTGGCGTATTAGTATTCTAACAGAATCCTCTTCTCCACACCACTGAGATTTACCCAGCATAGTGACACTAATGGAAAGAGCTGCCAATACACACTCATCACCTCTGCCCTTAAATACAGACTTATTTAAGCTAGACTCATTTGCTGGAAACATTATTCAAAGGAAAAATAAACACTCATGCAAGCGCAGCAATAGAATTGATTTATCTGCATACCAAATCTAGATTTACTCTACCCCAGCCGTGCAGCCATTCATCTCGGCTTCTTAAATGCACTAGCTAACACTTCTGACTCAGAATTAGTCCTTGCCATGTTTCCAAATGAAACCACACAGTGCTGCTTTGTTGCATATGAATAGCTGGGAAAGCTAATCAGCAGCAGGGAAAGTCATTAACATCCCTGCGAGCTCTCTTCTCAGGACTGACTTTAATGTACAAACTGTTCAATCAACGCATTATGTGGATTTAGATTGCTGTTCTGATCATCCAACGGCTCAGCTACCACAAACTAATGGAAAACATTAGCATGCTAACTGCAGATAGTGTCTCATCAGTTTTCGATTCACAATTCCAGATTTAATGTTTGGATCGTTGATGGACTGTGAATAATGAGTTGGCATACAGGGTGATTTGGTTTGTTTACTCGACTGGTGTGTAAAACATCTAAATGCTCATCAAATACAAATATTCAGGTTTCAATCAACATATTACAAACTGCTGAACAGACAAAACAGAGAGTGGTACTAAATTTAGAAAACAAGTTTAATTATGGTTTATCAGTGGAGCTTTACAAACAGCTTTACTGTACTTCTTGTGACATTACGAGCTCTAGTTCTATCTCAAATTAACTCAATCACACACACTGATTTGAAAATTTGATCTTTATGCATTACAGTTATATATCTGCAAGTATATCCAAATAAAAAATGTGGTTATATTTTGACTGAAGAGCATGGGCTACCCTTTTTCTATTATTATAGAACATATCTAAATCATATTATTATGTGAAATGTGAACTGATCATACCTGTTCTCAGAGTGATGAATAGAGAGGATGACCCCAGAGTTTAGGTGATCTTGTTTGAGGGTCGCCAGCACAGTAAACTCATTCTTGCCTCTCAGCTTCTGGATCATTTGCTCTGAGACTTCAACAGGAGCCATCACTTCCCTGGCAGACCCTAGAATGAAGACAGAAATATCAAATATTATGTAAATGGCTAAATGGTAAATTACTGCATTTATCTAGCGCTTTTATCCAAAGCACTTTACAATTTGCCTGATCTGCACCCATTCACACAGACACTCACACACTGATTGGAACAAGCTACCATGCAAGGTGCTGCCATGACCATCTGGAGCAATTTGGGGTTTGACATGTGGACAAGTATAGGGCCTTTGGTTATTATTTGTACTATCATTTCTAGTATTCACACAATTAAAAGGTGGAGTCTGCAATTCTAATCCAATACACTTTTTGTCAAATTTAGCGAATATCTCCTCACGGTCCCCTAGCTGTCTGTTTTGTGTGCGCACTGAAAAAAAACAACAGGTGTTAATTCACAGCCCTAACTCTGTGAATGGGAAACAAACAAAGTGGCTTGGACCAAGCCACACAACACTATTCCATTTGTGCTTGTGCACAGGACAGGGGAAAGGCCATGGATGTATAAAAAGAAAAGCAGTGGGAGCAAGAGGGACGGTAAAACTGGCACATGCAAACGTTTTGAAGGAGCACTGAATGGAGGGGTGTATATCCCTGTGTTGAGTTCCATTTAAAACAATCTTTCTCCAGAATCGCAGACTCCAACTTTAAAGCACCCATATTATGCTCATTTTCAGGTTCATAACTGTATTTTAAGGTTTTACCAGAATAGGTTTACATGGTTTAATTTTCAAAAAACACCATATTGTTGTTGTACTGCACAGCTCTCTCTCACTGCTGCAGATCCTCTTTTCACCTGGTTTCTGTTTTAGCTACAGAGTGAGACCTCTTTTCATCTTCTTCTTCTGTACTATCTTTGATTGCACTCGCACATGCGCAGTAGCTCAGATGTAGAGCATGTCAGCTAGCTAACTCTAGAGACAGTAAAAGAGAGCCTGTTTCTCCAACTTTGGTCAGTTACAAGGCAGGATTAGCTAGGAGACTTCTAAATGAGGGCGCACATGTAAGTAGTTCTTTTGTAGATTATGGTGAACTTGTGTGTGTTGTAGCAGTGCTTTGCTATTGAGAACGACGTAGCATGCTAGCGTTAGCGTTAGCCGGCTAACGCTACGAGCTAACGGTTGTGGTTAGCCAGCTCATTTCGGACTGTGACGTCACAGTCCGAGGCCGATTTTGAACAGCTCACTAGGAGACTGAAAGCAGGACACATTCAGAAACCTGTATCTCACAGCATGGATGGATTTTTTTCAAAGTTTGTATGTGTGTGGAAGCACCAGAGACACAAAAGAACACCCCAAATCCCAGAAAAAGTGTTTTTTCATAATATGGGCACTTTAAGTTCCTAATGGAGATGGTACTGACATTTTCGAGATACAAGAAAATTTGAGACTAGAGACCATCGGTTGGGATTTCACAGGCCATAAGCTGTAAATATTTGATGTATTCACATCTTGTGACACTCTTGACGAATTTGAATTCATAAATAACAAATCAAGACGAAACCCACTAAACGCCAAACACTGTCCAATAAAGCTACTAAAATCATATTACTCAGTGTTGCAAGTTGGTTGACCATTTGGATCTTAGACCTGTTTTCATAAAAGGTTAATATGACCACAAGACTTCTTAAAATAATGATGGGGCATTAGGAAACTAGTCAACCACTTTGAAGCTTAAGTGGTTTCAAGATCAGGTCAGGTCATTAAGATCAAACAAAACTTGAAATCATCCACCTGCCAAATCATTGGATCACAACTTAAAGGGATACTTCACCAATTTAGCATTAAGCTTTGTATCAGTAGAAACACGGTAGTATTTTCGAATGACCGTGCTTCCCTCCCTCATGTCCCCCTGAGACGAGAGATCTCTGTATTGTGGGCCTGGAAAAAAATCTTCCGATGACGGAAATGACGATTTTTGCGTCATGGGAAGATTTTTTTGCCCAGAGGCAATGGACTACTAACCTGACTCCGCCAGATGGATTGCTTCGCATTTGCTCGGCATTTCCATCTGGGAACTTTCCGTTGGAGAACTTTTGGGAAGGGGCGAAAATACTGGTTAGCTGATTGGATAAACCATCTGTCTATCACCTATGTTGGTGATAGACTGGCCAAATCAACCAATCAGATCATGCTGAAAATGAAATACAACCACAAGCCCCTGCTGCTGCAGGCAAAGCATAGCTCGTTAGCACAGCAAGCAAGCAACATGTTGGTAAAGGATATTTGCCGTTTGTGTAATGATAATTTACGAATAAAAGGCACATTTTCAGGTTCCCGGTCCATATTCCAAAAGAAGGAACCAAGAGAAAAAAGCATTAGTGAGCAGCTAACAGAATTAGGGTTACCGCTGTCTGAAAATACTGGTTAGCTGATTGGATAAACCATCTGTCTATCACCACCTAAACCCGCCTCAAAACCAACGCTGATTGGCGTGGTCGTTTGGTGAACGGCTCCAAATTTTCTCTATTTCAAGATGCCAGACTGATCTGCGAGTGGAAAACTGGAGCTCGCGAGATCAGTACGGTCTCACGAGGCTAATGGACTACAGCCAGTAGTAGAGTAGTAGGAGCTACTTCCGCATGTTTTCAACCCGCCCATAGGGGGTTGGACGGTCATCTTTCTCCGAAGATTGCCGAAGCAAAACGAGCGTCGGCCATCTTGAATCCTCGCTAAACAGCAAGTCTCTCAGCAGCAAACTTTTACAACAATTATGTGCATTCAAACTACCGCACATATTTACCACCGGGATACATTGGTACAGATCGAAGAATATGCAGGACACTTTATTACAGACGGAATACTCGACACACTACGCAAGCTTCTCCCATGTGCTATGGAGACCAGCGGAGTTGCTCGATGCCTCTGGCCGGTAAAGGGACATCATCAGTGGGAAACGCTGAACAAGTGCCGGTGGAAAACCAACACTAGCCGGCCACCTGTTCCATCAATCCTTCTCATTAGACAACAAACTGGACTACATCCAACTTCAACGAAATTCCCAACGCAAGTTCAGAGACTGCTGTGTTTTTGTTGTTGTGGAAACATGGCTGAACAACAGTGTACCGGACTATCCAGCTACCAGGCCGGCTGCTCTGTCACCGGGTAAGACTAGCTAGTGGAGGTGGGCTGTGTTAACACGGACTGGTGCTTGTATCCAACTAACTGCTAACTGCTGGTGGAGTTTGTGACTGTTAAATGCTGACCATGTGTTTATACTCTGTGTTTACAGCCCACCAAGCGCTAATGCTAGTATGTGTTAGCTGAACTTTACGGAGCATATAATGTGTGTGTACTAACTGTAGCCTGTTTCGTATGTCGTTTTTATATATTTTAATTGTGTAACCACTTGAGCCATGGTGAAACGTTGTTTCGTGTAGGTTGAAATGACAATAAAAACACACTTGAGTAGACTGTCTTACTGTCTGTCTGTCTGTAAATGGTAGGCGTGGCTTGGGAGTATACTCTAAAGCAGCGAAGCAAGTGCATTCTGGGATTTGGTGTCTTTCATCCACATCAGCAAAAAACACATTTTCTGGCTTTTCTCGGCCTAGAAGCCACCAATTTTGAAAGAAATTCACATTTCTACTACATAAGTGACTCAATTTAAAGATATATTAATCTTTCCAACTGTGAAATATCTCTTTAATGCTACCACATATTGTAATAACATTTAGCATGTATCAGCTATCCCAAAAATTAGATCAATGGACTCGAGATACAAAGCTAAGCTCTGCTGGAGAATAATTTAAAGGCGAATGGTGCTGTTGTGGATGGGAAGGCATTTTCAGTGTAGTTAGCTCGCAAGCTCCTGTTTGCATCAGGGTGCCCTGTTCCTCCTCTCCAACTCTATGTAGACGTCTATGCTACTTTAATGGAAGCATCAATAAATGATGACGTTTCTCAGAAGCAATCACATCAAAGAGTTCACTTCCAGCTGTGGGATGCATGCAAGATGCCCTGGCACACTCAAGTGCTCCAGGAAGCTAGCGTGGCAGCTTTTCCTCAGTGTATTAACATTACTTCCAGCTCGTGGGTAAGTAACCAATTAACACAATGCAATGTGAAACAGCAAGTAATGTCGTGATAGCGACTGGCACTCACAGTGTACTCATCAGTTATATAGGGTACAATGACAGCATGGTGAAACGAGGTGCATGTTTTCATACTTCTTCACTGTGGACTTACCGTGCTAGCATTAGCTTTTTTCCCATATGGAGGCTTTTAAGCCCATCAGGGACATATTTTGAGTCATTTCTCTTTTAACAAAAATGCTCACTAGATTTGACGCTCACCAGAGTACTGAGAGGAGATGCACAGGGCAGAGTTTTATACATTTTGCATTGCAAGTGGAGTATCATTCCAGAGTCATTGGCTGAGGTGGGACAGATGGTCCAATGACTGAAATATAGGAGTTCTGCCCAGCAATAATCTGCTGCCGTCAACAGATCCGACTTAACCCTACACGGTCGGTGCTGTCGCAGACGACAGAAAAATCCGTCATTCACAACACTTCATATCTTGTTTAATGTCTCCAGATCAATACAGTGTAGAGACTTACTTTGGTTTTTGTTTAGAAGCAGAGAAAAGCGTTGTAACATAAATAAATGATCATGAATCCAAAAATCTACTTGCGCCTAAGTTTCTTTTGCATCGCGACCTTTGGACCGTCTTGCCGTAGCGCTAGCTGAATAGCCGAGAACTTGCCTGTGTTTTGTACATAGACAGTATATAAACTGGACCAACAGATCCCGTTGCTCTGGACGGAGAACAGTGAAGGATATTAGAAGCACTTTTCCGGTGAGCGCTGAGCGTTACTGCGCAGCCTCCAACTGAGAGAGATGACGTAAATGTGACGTGAGCAACCTGTCTGAAAGTTGTAAGTCTTCTGGTAGCTGTGCCAAGAGAAATCTCAATCATTCTGAATCTTGCAGAGACGGAGGGCATAGGTATATGTAAGGAGATAACATAGGCACAGGCTAATTATTGCTAATTAAATGCTAGTTAACATTAGTAATTAAACCTAAACAGCTCATGTAAGTCGAAACTGCCTGCGAGCTTCTCCTGTACTATACGGTAATTCTTCTACTATGCGACAGTAAGTCGCTTGGTTATGACACAATCGTTAGCCTATTTTTACAAAAACGTCTGCTACGGAGCCATAACGTGAGGTACAAGGTAATGGAACCTTTTATACATTGTCGTGTTTCTTTTGAAATAAACAATGGACAAATAGAGTCTTTAAACGCTTCAGATGTACGGTTATTCGCTGTCAAAGTGACGTCAAAATGAATGGCAGTCAATGGAATGCTAACGGGAGGTGATCGTTTTGTAGCATCAAAATGGCGCCATAGGAGGTTTGAGTTCTGAAGCGAAGCTTACCCCCTTGGTTTTGTACCAAACAGCAATCTATTTTTCATTAGACGGCAGCCATCTTTGATAAGGGCACTTATACTGAGAGCTTTGTTGACCAATCAAATGAAGTAATGTGCCCAAAGAGTTTGCTCAGCGAATAGAGAGCCCTCAGAGGAGGGCCTTATTCCCTAGGTCTGTGTGTGTGTATTAGGAGGAGAATACAGAGACCAGGCAGAGACGGTAGACTGAAGCCTGCAGGCTGAAATGAGTGTGATTGGGCTTACTGATGTCACATAGCAGACAGATAATACATTGAAGATGACACAACCAACTTTTGCGATAAAAGCGTATGGACTTTTATGGGAAGAAAACCTACATAGTTTTATATTTTTGTTAGTTACAGAGTTTATTTCTGTTTCCCCTGATTGCCAACACCTAGAAGAACACTTTTCAAAAGCCAAAAGGAACTTCCATTATTGTTCTGTGTGATTTCAATTAGGGCTGTCCCAAACGATTAATCTAGCGATTATATTTTCGATTAGTCGACTAATCTAACGATACATTTTTCAATTAGTGATTATTTTCCCATTGTTCAATTATAAAAAATTTACACAAAACAAATTTCAATAAGGTTCAAATCTCTATTTATTAAAATTGTTTAACACTGCACTGTTCAAGTAAAATTAATTTGTCAGATGTAGGCTATCAATCCAACAACAAAATAAAGTCAGTTTCAGGACGAATACAAAAATAAAAACTTAAAGTAAACAGTGCAAAAAGAGTAGCCGGTATTTGCTTTTTTTAACAGTAGTAGGTAAAATTATGAATAAGCTATTGTTTAACATCCAAGCTCTTCTCCCTTTAATCTAATAAAAAAGTGCAATTTTAGCAACATATGAAATCAGATGTATCAAATAAATCCAACATAAAGCTTTACAAAGTCTACAGACGACCACATTGTTGTTGGCATTAAGAGTAAAATACTCCCACACTTTAGAAGACAGTGTGCAAGCCTTTTTTTCAACGTGTTTTGAACTTGCGAGGAATCCATACATGCGCTGTTGCTGTAGGCAGCCATGTTTTTAGATTTCTACACGTGATGCAAATTATTTGCGTCGACGCATTTAGGTAATTGATTATGTCGACTACATCGATGAATCGCCCCAGCCCTAATTTCAATACATTTCTGTGAGATTTCATATCCGTTTACTCTTTTCTTTTGTCTTTATAGTCATTTAACAATTTATACATTCATGTGACATCCCTTCAGCATGCATATCCTGATAGCCCATGTTCTCCTGAAAGAAATTATGTATATAACTTGATTGTGCACAACAGGTTTGAGGTTATACAAGCATTATTACACAAGGAGACCAGGTGAACAAAAGACTGGAAAAAATGGCTTAGACCTAACCAAATACAAATTACCACTGTTTACAATAATCTCAGAAATGATAGGAAATGATTTATGCTTTGACGGGGTGTTTTGATGCATGTTACTGAATTCTAATCAAAGCTACAGTTGGGTGTCTTTTGTATGTGTTTTTTTGTAGAAATTGCTCTCTGCAGATGAGATGAGCTCAATCCAAACAGGATTTACAATGTCTATGACTATATGCGCTGGTAAGTCTATTGCCATGCCATGTTTAACAGAGAGTACACAGACATCTCAATCGTGAGCGAAATTAGCGCAGTGGAAGCAGGTGTCAGGGCGGGGTCCATACTGAGAGGATGTTTATAAGGCAGGGGGGGAGGGATCGGAGGACTGAGAAACCTTTTCACTGGGCTGCTCCCAGCTTGGCGGCCATGAGCCTTTGATCTATGAGTGGATGACTCTCATCACCAGTCTTAATACTTGGAGGGGAATGTGGTTGCTTTAAATGGGACTTTGGGGGATTGGAGGGTGGAAACATCTTCTCATTTCGGTGGAGTGATAAGATTGGTCTGTGTAGAGTTGCCTGTATGAAAAGCACGATGATCTCAACACTCTTGACATTGGCAATTCAAACGAAGATTAAGACAGCGGTAACATCTCTGCATTCCTAAAAACATACATGAAAGAGCAGTAAAAGAGTTTGTGCTATGATGAGAGGGCCAGCTTTCCCTTCTGCCAAATCAATGTGGCCCTGCTGTGGGGGCCTTTGGTCGATTATATATTGGCAGGCGCCTCGATGGGGCAGCCACCTGCTACTAACTACCACTCTGATGTGAGATACTGACACAAAATAGCTTGAAAATGATGATCTAGCACATAAAATTCCAATCAGCACATTTTTTTTCAGCACAATAACACAGCTCTTGTCATCCATCCTAGTTGTTTACAGGCTAAGAGGACTGGCTGATTGTGAGAGTTTTATCAGCTGACTAGAGATCTCCATAAGCCTCAAGCTCAGTAGCATCCCTAGGAAGTGTAGCTTTTGGCTACAGCCTAATCTTATCTCCTGGGTACACTGTGCTTTAATGGTTACAGTCAGGCCACATTTCCCATCCCTAAGCTTGATTTCTAATCTTAAACTGTCTAATATGGTCTTATTTTGTTTGACCCCTAGTACCCACACAGCTGTGATCCCCTCAGACTCACTGCATTTTCATGGATGTATATTGGCAGGGCTGCACCAATCATTTGCTCACACATTTAGCATTTAGAACAGGTGCCCTGCAGCACAGCCTGAGAGTCCAGATACACCCAGCTTTGCCACAATCCTTTTCTCACACACGGCTTTCACTTTTACCTGTATTTACAGAAAGGTTTTGTCCTGGAAAGAGATAGAGTTTTCCCTTTTTTACCAGCAAAAAGAACATACTCTGAAGGACATGCGTAAGTATATTTTTATGTTCATTACATGTTTGGCTTCTAATATAATAATTTCCCAGAGGAAAATACTAATATTAGATAAGAATATCACAGACACTTTTGTATGTGAATAATGAGGACTTTCATTATTTGGTCTCTAGTGGATTGGCAGAACAAAATAACACCTTTACGTCTTTGCAACAATTCTTCAACAACATTTTACAAATAAGCCATCTCGACCAGTTAAGAGTGAGTGAGCCGTGAGATGCACTAAACACATAGAGCCATGAGGGGCCTGGATAAACACAGTGATCCAATCAGCAGAGGAAGGAACACAAAACTAGGATAATGTAAAAGTTTACTATTTTCTTATTGCATAATGTTTTCCATTTCAAAAAACAACACATCTTATCTGCCAGCCTGAGCACAGAGAAGGATATGTGTGGGAGGTTTAGGCAACAGACTATCTCTCCAGAGGGATTAGAGTAATGATAAACTCTCCACCGGCAGGAAACTTCAAACCCTTCATTACTGTCAACACACGCTAAAACACATGTGCATACACAAACAGGTGTAGAAAACGGACACACACAGCCACTATGCTGCAGACATTTTGGCTAGCCTACAGCTCCAAACAAACATTGAGTCAATACAAAGAAAGACGGCCACAAAGATATGCAGAATTATAGGCTAACACACACACACACACACACACACACACACACACACACACACACACACACACACACACACACACACACACACACACAGACCCCCAAAAGCTGGTTCTTGGAGCTCCTAAATATTCCACCATGCTCAGTCAATCTGCATTCGGCGGCCCATCTCCTCCTACTGTGTCTCCACTCTCTTGGAACAAATACTAAACCGAGCCAAGGGCACCTCTAGTACTGCTTTGGCCAGCAATTTCTTTCCAATTCTCAGATCTCCTCCCCAGTGACCGCCTGTCTGACATTCACACATACACAAAGCTGATGACAGCCTTCCAGCCACCCAACTGTATAACTGTATATGTATAATATCTCTCCCTCCATGGTCACCGGTGCTCCTGTGTGGAACATAGGATCAGGCTCGCCTCAGAAAGCAGCAAGCAAAGCTTGGGAGTTGGGGATAATGCCAGTCAACAGTTTGGAAAGGTTGGGTAACTTTTGGGCAACACAACAAAATACACTCCAAAAACTAAAGCGTACATCATAGGAAGTGGGATAATCTTATATTTAGATTAAAAACCAGTGTGGACTGAATTATCTAGTGTTGACTAAATAAGGCTGTCTGACTTAATTCAGGTAAATGTCACTGGCCATGTGCTGTCTGTTAAAGATCCACCACAAGATCACACAGAAAATCTTCATTGAGTCCTGAAAGTCTTTTTCTCCTAAAACAATTAAATAGATCTGCCACGCTGTACAATTAAAAAAAATTTTAAAAAAAATTTCATACAAATCGACAAGAATGTTCAGAAAATGGGTGACAGAACAAGGCAGATTGGGACACATGTGTTCTGTGTATCTGGAATGCATTTACTGAAAGCCTACCCAACCCACTAGGGATTTGAGGGAAAGAATTTCAAAAAATCATTTTTCACATTTTTCTGATAAAAAATGAAGGGTGCATACATTAAAATGGCCAAAAACTTTTTTCGCGATATTTCCGGCAGAGCAGACCCTGCAATTATTGGTTCTTAGGGTCAAAGTTAACAGAAAAACACAAATAAAAAGTATGGCAGACAATGTCAGGTTCAACCCATTTTATTGAGCTTTTGAGACTTTGGCTCCCCAACTACTACGTTGCCAAGAACAAATCCATTTGATTCTTCTACAGTGCTTCTGAAAATTCTAGAAACAATGTGCCTCTGCTTTAGAGCCTCTTATTTACGTTCACATTTTTCAAGTATATCCTAATACAGTGCTTACATGCATATAAGTACGTTGAAATAGTTATTGGTCGCTGTAAACATTCCTCCTGTCCATACTAGCCACAAAGCAACGTTAGTGATTTTAATGTAAGAGATGGGGGCCAAAATCCACATCCCTCCTTCTGTGAAAAAAGTAAAGTTCAGCTTAAACTAACGTGAGACTTCTGCAGTTACAAAAATTAGTTGGCTATTTTCAAAAGTTACAGGCTTTTTAAAACCAAATTCTCACTTTGTGTTACTATCCCTCTGCTGTGGCTCAGCAAGGAAACACTGGAGGCACATTGAGGGAATTTCATTCTGAAAAGTCTGTAACTTTGGAAACCCAACTGATTTGTCTGACACAGACTGCTGAAATATTAGCTTCAACTAAACTTTGGAGTCAATTTTCTCGTCATGGAGAATAGGATACCGCCTGTTGTTTTGGATGGAATGAATCTGAGAGTATCAGCATGGGTTTGAAAAATACAAATGTTAACTGAAAACCTTTGCTACAAACTGGCAGCTAGGAAACTGTAATCTGTGGGTTTATCCAGGCAGGTAGGGTCTAACAACACCATTGAGTAGCCTTGTGGGAATGGGTAACAGCTGTTATTTAAATGTCTCATATTAGTGACTAAAAGTCAGAATATCTTGGCCTTTGATGCTATGATTTTGACCATTTTTTTTTCATTTCTCTCTTGCAAGTCACCTTATTATATGGAAGTTCAATACCAAATCACTCAAGTCTTTCTCTCAAGTCACTCTTTTAAGTCTTTTAATGGTTTTAAGGCCTAGATTGTTGTGTCTTTAAAAAACTAGCAAGGCCACTTGTGCCCATTTTACCCCATTGGCAGTTTTTATTCACTGTATGTATTTATTTGCATGATACAAGCACATTTCTCTTATTTCTATTAGGGGAGTTTTTGCAGTGTATTTAAAGTGCATTGTGCAACAGGATGAGACAAACGACAAAATAAACTACAGTTGTAATAGTATATTTTGCCGTCTAATGATCTAATGATTAGATGCACTGTGTGATCCATTTGGTAGCGGCGTCTCTTATCCAAAGCACCTTACAGCATAAAGAGAGCGTAGACGTTGAGCATGAATGTTACACTAACCTCTTTTGTCAGTGTTAATTACCTTATTGATTCCTGTAGGTAAATTCTCATTCTGCTGTCCTGTCTTTCCTTTAAGTGTTGAGTTAGCTACAAAATGCCTCCTCCGAACCGGCTCAATACAATTCAGCAGAATGTACAGAAGCTGCTTTCCTATATAGACGATTGAATCTGGGCTCTACAGGACTAAGCTGCCCTCCCACCCATTGCATCATACGGTTACTACCAGCTTGCAAATGTAGCCCCTCCATTGGGAACACACAACTGTCATTTCTATTCAAATACTTCTATCTGTTCCACACACACATTAATGCAGGATAACAAACTCACATTCACACAGTCCCCTCTGTCTTCCTCCCTACTTCACACACACAGTGTTGCTGTATTATAAATGAGTCTCTTCCATCCTGTTACACTTCACTGTCGCTGCAGTCATGGACATAATCACCACAACATACACAGAAACACCTTACTGGCAGTGTTCAAACAGTCTGAGCAAGAGGATGCTTCTGACCGAGTTCACACACACACACACACACACACACACACACACACAGATACAATTACAGGAGAGTCTTGCTCTGCAGCTGAAAGGATGCTTCTAGCAATTGTGTTGTTTGCACTTCGAATGAGTTTGGTCCATAGGCTTGTAGCCGGAGAGGGAGAGAGTGTTGGTGTGTGTGTTGGGGGAAGGGAGTGCTTCTGGGTGTGGCCCCTGTGCTTATTTACAGAGAGATAGATATCTGGATGTGTAGATATTAAAAACTGTGGGGGAGGTGCTAATGATGTGATGATTTTGTGGCGTGGCTGAGTATCAGGACATAAGAGGAGCATAGTCCGGGGGCTTTTCTCCCTCTCTATTATGCCCGTCCCTGAGGTCCACCTCTCTTAATGCCATGCAATGTAGTGCTGAAAGCTACCTTCAAAAGCATCAGCAGGGTTGCGCTAAACAGCAATCCCCTAACTGCTCACTGCTCTCTTTCTGAGACACACAAAAAAAAAAAAAAAAAAAAAAAAAATATAGAAAAAAAATGTGAACACCACAATTGCTTATCACCACACATGCACATATACACATTTCTATACTGTAAATTACACTCCCCCTGCTTTTCTCTTTCAGCTCTCAGCAGTTACCCCTCCTCCTGCCTCCACCCAGCACCCAGAGATAAGAGCCTTCCCTTCGGGCAGGCAGGCAGTGGAGGGGACAGCCATGGATGTGTTGTGCCTGCTATCTAATGAGCGTCGGAATGTCACCGTGGGCCTGTCTGCTGGTCCCAGCCAGCCAAGCATCCATACATGTGGAATCAGCACAGTCTATCAAACAGCTGGCAGACAGCTCTGCTCCCAGTTTCTCTTCCCTCCTTTCATTCTCATTCACTTCTATCTCAGCTTCTTTCTCTCTCTTTCTCTCTCGCTCACTCTTTCTGCATCTCTACAATACTGTATGTTCCTCCCCCTGTCTATTTATGATCACAAACAAGCAAAGGCCTAGGTCTACTTTGCCGTACACCTCTCTCTGCCTCCCACTCACCCAACATCATTGACTTAACATAGACATCCCAAATGAAGGATGGAGGCGAGCTCTGCCATAAATAACATACCGCCTTCTCCGCCTGGGTAGCTGAATGTACTTAGCAAAGGTAATGCAGAGAAATAAGTGTAATGATGGAGAGGTGCCAGTCGCGGAACAGTCGTATATTTCATTTTGTCACAAAAGCTTTTTATAACTCTTTGTCTCTCTCTCTCTCTTTCTCTCTCTCTCTCTCTCTCTCAATTCTTACTTGTAGCCTCACTCCCTCCCTCTTGCTACCTGCCTGGGTAGAGCACTTCTAAAGTGTTGTCTACATAGAGCACATCAAATGGCCAGCCTTCACAGCGATGCTGGAGTTCAGAAGTGCTGCTGTCTCAGCGGCTGTACGGGGAGATTAGAAGATATCAGGAAAGAGGAGAGAAGAAGAAGAAAAATGCCGACAGATGATTGTGGTGTTTCTCTGTCCCAAAACAACATTGTCACTTTGGTACATTATGTGATCCATGTTGAGATCTTCTTTGTAAAGATTTGAATGTTGCCACATCTTTGGTTTTGCCACTGATCTGAGGAGCAAAAAGCAATTCCCTCTGTTGCTACTTTTGGCTGGGTTATGATAGGCATCTCCATCCCTGTGATGGGGCTGTTAACACGCTCATTTGAATTGTAATGAGAATCTGACATCAAATGACAGAAATGTAATACTGGCAAAACAGTGCATATATAAGTCAAGCACGACTGCAGCTTTGACAACTCCATTCTGCACAGTGCCATTTACTAAATGCCATAGATAACATATTTAGCCTACACACTGCCACACAACTGACAACATCTGCCTCATTCTTCTACCCATTCATATTTTGGTGTAAGACTGCTTTAACACTCCAGAAGATCACCAATGGGTAAATTCTAGCGAGGGGCTCATTCACTCACATCATACATCTCTGTGGGTTTTGTCCCTGCCTAATCTGATTATGCTAAGACTGTCTATGATTCTTTGCGTGATTCACCCTTCTCTCCCCCTCTGCTCGCCCTGCTCACCCCACTTTTTCATGAAGACCTAACATTCCCTTTTGTTCAGGCAGGTGGCAGTCTGAGGGCCCCCAAGCTAAGTCCCCTTATAGAGGAAAACTGCAAATCCACCGTACGCTGCTGCTGACAGTCTTTTACACAGTTGTGCCATGGACAGTAGGAATCCAATACAAGTATAAGTGCTACAGTATTATCAGATGATCAGATATTTTAACATCAGGCATCTCAGTAGAGGAGCTGACTTGTGGTTTAATGGGCTGAATCCTGTTAGACTTACAAGTTGTTTAAACAAAATAATAAAAGAACAGCAGTGTTTGTGTCAATCACTTTTTGTTTTGGTCAGCTTTGCTTCACATGCAGATCACCTCATCTGGACACATTGTATCTCCCATCTATGAACAAGAATGCAAGGAGTGTAAGTTACTGTACCTTGAAAGTGGAAAGCTCTAGACTCGCTGTGGAAGCCCTGGACCTGAGTAACTCCATCAAAGCCTTCCCCAAGCATGAGTTCATCAAACACGCTGATGCGCAGGGCAGGGTCAACCCCAAAACCTACAACTAATTTGCAAACACAAAAACAAGATTGTCATTGTTATTAGCAGGCAAGGACACCTGTGATGCTATAAAAATAAAATCCCCTGCTGGTGTCAGGGGAAGAGATGGGAGGTTACTGTAGCAAGCATAGAATGTATAAAATAGTGCACTAGCTATCAAGTAGGTCTGATTATTTCTGAGAAGCCTAGGTGGCAAATTATCCATAACAATAACTGAATTATCTGTTTCTCATCTTATCGGCTACATGAGGCAAGGGATGGTTACTGTACAATCAGTGACAGCCCTGTGTCCTACCTGAGGAGGCGCAAAATATGCCGAGAACAAGAAATAGCTGTAATAATCCCATGGTGAATGTATATATATATATATATATATATAAAAAATAAAAAAAATTAGTCCATGTTTTGTCCACTTCCGAGAGACAGGATTGTTCAATCACATGCGAATGATGTATCACCCTCGCGCAGAAGGCTATTACCAATCCCAAATGCTGAGCGGAGGCATCATCACAACTTTAGATGCCCAATGATGCAAAAAGCAAATCCGGATAGAAGAAAAATGTAACTGTGTACAAAATTATTCCATGCGACGCAAAATCTGCTCCATCACCACCATCCGCGGCACAGGTGGGTAACACAAAGCGAGCTGCTGCTTCCTCTCCAGCTGAACAGACGCTCCTACAGCAGCGGGGATGGGAGCTGCCTGCGGCCGCTGAAGGAGAAGTACAGAGAGAGAGAGAGAGAGAGAGAGAGAGAGAGAGAGAGAGAGAGAGAGAGAGAGAGAGAGAGAGAGAGGGAAACCAGTCGAGGACTGAGAGAGAGACAGAGACAGAGAGCAAGAGAGAGAAAGAGGGACAATGTAGCCCCCTTGTGGCCTGAGATGAGAAAACCCTGAATCCAAAATCTTCTCGTATTTTTTGCAACCACGCCTGCTGCCGATAGAAGAAAATGTGCCCCTCGATCCCTGATGGGAAAAATCATTTTCGTACGGTTCGGTAAATTCCATGTGATTTGGCAGGTAGGCCTATAGGCCTAAAATAAAGACCGTTCAGTTCAGTTGATTCATTCTAGTTAAATACTAAGCTTGTGTAGCGCACAGCAGGTCAGCAGGACATGCAAACGCGTGCCCTATGTCGACTACAGGTAAGCATTTAATCTAATATAGCCTATGAACTGGAATATCAGTTTATATTTCCCCATGATTAATACCACATCGTTTTTTTCCCAGTAACATTTCAAGAAATGATTAGAAAGTTATTTGGAAAGACACAAGAATAACAATTTAACGTAGGCTAATTGCAGGTTATTATATTTAAAGCAACTAAACTATGGGACATTTAGGGGAAAAAAACATTCAGACTTATTATAGACATGGTAGAAGTTATGACGTCACAGCAGCTGGCTGTATTCTATGACGTGTGACATGCTATGACAAGTCAAAACATCTGCCATGAAAAAAGGTAGGCTATTTTGCAGTTTAACACTCAAAAACTGCCTCTTTAGGACCCTGTGGTTTGGCATGTTTGATTGACAATGGTGTGTGTCTCCATGGCAATAACTCAACTCAGATTCTCAGATTTAAATCTTGTAATAACACAAGCAAATCTCTCAAGTGAAATAACCAAAAATGTTCTAACTTTGGCAGACAGATTGTGGGACCCCATCACTTGTTCAATGCTGAAAAAAAGGTTTTTAGAACATTTAAAAGGTGCAATATGTAATACTGACAGCTAGCTAGTGTTTAAAATAGTTACTGCAGTACAAATCAAAATACTGGATAGAGTCGTCTCCCATGCCCCCTCCTCCCCAGACTTGAAGTTCACGGAGGTTGCCAGGCTGAGACCGCAGCATCCACAACAATGTTGCTAGAAACTTGTCTCACGTAGTCAGACATTACTTCAGAGCACAGTGGAGTAGCTAACGTTAGATGCTGGCTATATTGACAGTCATAAAAGCCTGTGCTCACCCAGAGCTCTGTACCCAACTGACAGGCACACTTTTTCGGCTTAGACTGATGGTAGGAACCACTAAAAACACAACAACCTCACTGTCCTCTCCACCCGACGGGAACACAAACTTCCTAGGTTTACGCCGCCTTCACACTGGCAGTTGAAATCAACTCCGTAATACGCAATACGCCCCCAGCGGACACCGCTGAAAAGCTTCGGAAGCGACTCTCAAAAATGGCAGAGAGACTAGAATGAGTGATAAGTGTCTGAATGTACGATTCTCTACGACCTCTCTTATAAAGCTATAAATAGAAAGGCTGCTGCGTGGATAAAAGTTGCCCAAGACGTTGACATGTCAGGTCGATTAAATGTGATATAGCGGTATAACGTCAATAGTTCGGTGTCTGTTGCTAGCTAACCAATTAGCATTAGCAGGTTTGTTTATCAGTACCATAGCAACGCTAACTTCCATCGGATAGGAACCGTCCGTAGCCTTTCGCAAGAGTTCAATTTTTTGAACACATCCGGATGACCAACTGACACGATTTTCTTCGCACCGCATTCGTTCGGACCCGGTTCGGGTTCGGACCATTGACATATATATGGGTTCGGACCCATTCGCATGGGTTCTGTGAATCGCCATAGGAAATGAATGACTTCCGGTCGTTTCGAAGCCGTATCGGAGCTGATTTCAACTGCCAGTGTGAAGGCGGCGTTATAATTACAGTAGGAACCGCTAAAAACACAACAACCTCGCCGTCCTCTCCACTCGACAGACAGACAGACACACTTCCTCGGCTCAGAATTACGGTGAGAACTGCTAAAAATAACACTACCTTGCCGTCCTCTCCACCTGACCACACTTTATTGGCTTTATTAGCCAGGACCAGTAGGGATCACTTTACTGGCTATGTCTCAATTGTTTTTGCGAGTAACCAACTTGGGTACTATAGTTATATAATTCAATGTGAGTACACAAATGTTGAAATTGCATAAAATGCCCGTTCCTTGTAGCTGTGATAAATTAGACTGAAGCTAATGCTTACCTGTTCAGGAGTAAATTAGCCAACTCTGTGTCCTTTTGGGCTCTAAGCTGTCTCCATCTTTCAAATACAACTCCAATATTTACCTGGGGTTTGTTACGTCTCTGGTCACGCAACTGTTAGAAACATGCCAATTGTTTTTTTTTGGTCTGGTAGCATCTATCTCCGTTGATCCTGTTTGTTTGTTTGCTGCTTTCATTGCTGTACTAACGTTACAGCTGTAGCACGCTGGGTTTACGTTTTTACAGGTATATTTGGCAACCCGGCCTGACTGTCAAACTCATTGACATAAACTGGACCAACAGATCCCGTTGCTCTGGATGGAGACCAGTGAAGGATATTAGAAGCACTTTTCCGGTGAGCGCTGAGCGTTACTGCACAGCCTCCAACTGAGAGAGACAACGTAAATGTGACGTGAGCAACCTGTCTGAAAGTTGTAAGTCTATTTGGGTAGCTGTGCCAAGAGAAATCTCACACACACACCCCTACACACATACACGCAACCTACCCCAAAATACTGGGAACACAGGCTTTCTCGCAGGATATTGATACATTTTGACTCAAAATGAACTTGAATGTTAACACCCCCACCACACACACACACACACACACACACACACACACACACACACACACACACACACACACACACACACACACACCTTTAAAACCCCTCACACACAAGCACTTTTGTTTTCACAAGTTAGTATCATCTTTAGGGGGGTGGCATGAACAATATACAAATCAAAATGGTCATCGATCCCTTAACACCCAAGGTGGAGCACCAACTGAGAAATCAGATATGCTGTGTCACATGTCCAAGACATCAAGACAGCATTTGAGTTGTTCATACTGCCATCTGTTGAGAAGAACCGACAACAAACATGGAAGGGTGTTTGTTAGATGGAGATTTACAAAACACACCTGGATGCTTACATGGGGCTGTTGCTTCTTGCTGGGGTGTACAGATCCTCGATGTAGGCTACATGTATGGCAAGTGTTCCACACATTTGTCCCAAATTTCCATGATGGGAGCAAGCTGTCATTCACAAGGCAAGCAACTCTTGTCTCCCGAATGTGAAAGCAGATAATTCTTGAAACAGAGGATGACATATAAAAGTCAGAAGTGACATGGTAGCATGCAATATACTCTGGCATAACTCAGCATCCCATAAACTGTACACCCCAGAAAGTAGCAAAACCCTTCCATGTTGGTTTGATGTTCTCAGTTAGTGCTCTGCCTTGGTTGTGATAAGCGATTGACGACCATTAAATGTCAGTTATTTTTAATTTAAATAACTCTTTTTGAGCATCTGGGTCATTCAGACCCTCATCTTCATTCTAGATGTGTATTCTTGTTCAAAGACTTACCTTTTTCCTAACCTAAATCTATACGGGTCAATTTTGACCCGTAACACCACAGATGTCATTACGGTTTACAATATTAAGTTGAAAAAGGCCACATGCAAATAATTTGGGAGGTGTGTTCTAATATTAGTATATTATAGTCAGATAACATAATTAGCCATTGTCTTCATTATTGGAAATATAATGAGTGAATTTAAACATTTTTAAAGTTAAAAACGGGTGGCATATTTTAAGATCAAAGACCAATGGGGCCAAAAAAATAACATTTAAAAGCGTGTTTACATGTAAATGAATACATAATGAATTAACTATGAGGTGAAAAACAATATTGGATGATAGTCACTATTTTATGATCATTTTGGGCTGAGTTAAATCACGGGTCAAATTTGACCCACTAACACAAAATATTTGTGCAGCTTTCTAACACATTACAAGGGTTAATAGTGAAGATTTAAAATTGAATCACACAATATACTTAAAATTGCAAAATGTTAAGCTAATAATGTTAAACAAGCATTAAATGACCAAATAGCATTAGTAGGTTAGCATAATCAGATATTTCTCTCTCACTTTGAATTAGCTTACTAACCCGTTTTAAAGAAGAAAAAAAATATATAATTGTATATATAATTGTAATTTTTTGTGTTTCAGCTCAATAATTATCTAACGTTAAACAACCTCCTGGATAATTATCAATCAGGCTTTCGGCCTTATCACAGCACAGAAACCACACTTATTAAAGTTGTGAATGATCTGCATATAAATACTGATTCTAATAAATTATCTGTTCTTGTGCTTCTGGACCTCAGTGCCGCCTTTGACACCGTTGAAAATCAGATTTTATTACACAGATTAGAAACATGGGTCGGCCTGTCTGGTCCAGTCTTAAACTGGTTTAGAACTTACCTGTTGGATAGGCAATTCTTTGTGTCCATTGGGGATTTTGTCTCGGACAAAAGGGCCACTATGTGTGGAGTTCCCCAAGGTTCAATTCTTGGACCATTATTGTTTATTCTCTACATGCTCCCACTAGCACATGTTATAAAGAAACACAACATAAATTACCATAATTATGCAGATGATTCACAGCTATACATATCCTTAACTCCTAATGACATGAATCCCATACACTCTCTCATCAATTGTATCGGTGATATTAATATGTGGATGTCAAGAGAATTTCCTACAACTAAACAAGGATAAAACAGAAATACTTATCTTTGGTGCTAAGGCTCAAAGATAGAAAATTGTGGCTTATCTCAGTTCTCTGTCTCTAGAGAGCAAAAGCGAAGCTAGTAATCTGGGTGTTATATTAGACAGTGATTTAAATTTTAAGCGTCATATCAACCAAGTCACAAAATCAGCCTTCTACCATCTTAAAAATATTTCTAAATTAAGGGGCTTTCTGTCAAAGGAAGAAGCTGAAAAATTGAAAAATTGATCCATGCATTTATAACAAGTAGATTAGATTACTGTAACGGTCTTTTCACCGGCATTCCAAAATCAACTGTGCAGCGATTACAATTGATTCAAAATGCGGCTGCACGTGTTCTGACTGGAACAAAGAAGTTTGAACATATTACACCTGTCCACAGACTTTTACACTGGCTCCCAGTAAAGGCTAGAATTGATTTTAAGATTCTGCTCCTAGTATATAAAGCTCTCAATGGCCTTGCAGCTCAATATATTATAGACATGCTCATTATATATGAACCAGCAAGAATCCTCAGATCCACAGGCAGTGGTCTTTTAACCATCCCTCACTGTAACTCCAGAGCAGGGGAGGCTGCTTTTTGTGTCTATGCCCCAAAGATATGGAACACCCTGCCAGTGGAACTGAGAGAGGCCTCCACACTGAACATTTTTAAAAAAGGGATAAAAACCTTTCTTTTTACAAAGGTTTATGATTAACAGAGTTTGTCGCTGTTCAATGTTGATCTTTTTAAGTGTGTGTGTTTGTGTGCGTGTGCCTAATATCCTCTGTATACTATGTATAAAGTGTTTTATTTGTAAGTGTACTTTTTTGTACGAAGCACATTGTGTTATATTAACTTATATGAAATGTGCTATAGAAATAAAGTTTGATTTGATTTGATTTACAGCAGTGTTTCTCAACGGGGGCGGTACCGCCCCCCAGGGGGCGTTCAGAAGATGATGGGGGGCGTTGGAAGCAATATTTTGGAAAGGGGGGCGTTGAGGTGCCCTTGGGGGGCGTTTGTTTGTGACGCTAGTTTAAACCAAAGATTCACAATAACAACACATGTTTACACTTAAACTACTAAAGAATAAGTAGTCTGCAACATTAAAAGCTGCCAGTTTACAGCACTGCGACAAGAGCACGAGAATCCTAACTTCTCTGTGCTTCTGTCAGCTTTGTTTGGCGCAGCTCCGTGCTGCCTTCATGGAAACGGGACGTCAGAGCATCGTCTTAAATGAGCTCTGTAGCTACTACATGACGCTGCGTTCAGATAAAAAAAAAGCAATCGCCGCGACGTCCTGTTTTCTGTAACCCCCCCCAATGTAGCACAAGTAGACTTTATATTTAACCGTAACACTTTTTCGTCAGATGGTTTATTAAACAACGTTTCCTACTGTACCTGAAGGCAGCTTAATTTCACGGAGAAAGAGAGAAAGAAAAGAGACACCTCCACAAAACACAGCGTGATGTGGGGGGGGGGGGCGTTTTCTCCAAACGTTTTTTTCTGCTATTTACTCGCAAGACAGGCGATAGCAAACATAGCTAGACTCTTCTAAGTATTAAAAAACGTCTCTCACTAACTTTCGAAGGTTGTAAACTTATTTCCATTCGGCAGTAGGTGTCGTTCTTCAAGTCGTTTGTCATCACCAAAATACGTGTGTGTGTGTGTGTGTGTGTGTGTGTGTGTGTGTGTGTGTGTGTGTGTGTGTGTGTGTGTGTGTGTGTGTGTGTGTGTGTGTGTGTGTGTGTGCTTGTTTTCCGTTGGAACAGTTCGATTTTAGATTTGAATGAAAAATAGATTTGAATGTTAAAGTGCTAGCTGTTTCTGATTGGCTACTGTTAGTGTTTGTAATAATAATAATACATTTTATTTAAAGCTCATTTCATGACACCCAAGGTCACTTCACAAACAAAAAAGGACATTCAAATTATAGTCATCTTCTAAAGGTGCTGAGGTTCACACCATGCAGCAGGCCTTTTGATAATACCTATTTATAGTTTGAATGTTACATATCTAGTTGTTCTGATTGGCTGCTGTTATTTAATTTGAATGTCAAATGGTTGCATTTGTTTTTAAAAATATATAATTTCTATTCACATGGCTTTTTGATACCTGGGAAACTAATACATGTGTTTGTCATTCAATGATTTGATTTTTTGATTATTTTTGATAACAATAGTAACAACAATAATAGGCCTATATTGGGGCGTAATCATTAATATTCGGGGCATTTAGCCTACATAATATTTGATGGGGGGCGTTAGGGACCTGGATAATGGATAGGGGGGCGCTGGCACAAAAAAGGTTGAGAACCACTGATTTACAGTATTTGTCAATTATGTAAATGACCTAGCCTAAGAAAACAAGCAGGCTGATCTAGGCATATTAATTAATGACATGAACTATGTTATACTGATGAGATTGTGTTGGTTGCGGAGACAGAGATTCATTTACAAAAAAAATGTATTATGAGTTTGTGAAGTAGTAAATCGAGACCTGCGATTATTACATTTTAGAAAGCAATGTGAACAGCAGTGCAACCAAATAATTCAGTTTGGGTCAAGGCCTTTAAAATACACCAGTTATACTTAAACTTATAAATATCTAGCTTTTGTTTTTAATGAAATTTGAGCTTTACAGAGGAAAAAAATGGCAGTATTGGAGTCAGCAGGAAGAGCGTAAAAACCTGTGATGAATAAAATGAAATTTTGTCCTGACCTTTTTCAGCCTTTTTAAAAATGTATTATTCAATAGTGGGCTTAATCTTATTTTATGCTGCAGGAGTTTGGGGTTTTAATGATGACAGTAATACTATCCAGAGTAAAAACATCTTTAATTGGGATAGAGCACATAGTTTTACAGTAATTTTCAGTGTAATAGTCAAACAAAAGTGAATTGAGATTTGAAAGGGTAAAAAAGAAATAATATAAGCATTAATTAATATTTGGGGATGTTTTTTCCCCTCATACTTCTACTTCTTATTCTTGTAATACTATGTGACCGCTATAAAAGTCAGAAGATGTAAAATGGTAGTACTATTTTACAAGCATATGAATTTGCTGTTTGAAGATGTTCCAACATTCATCCAAGAAGCTTCATCTGTTCTCCTGACAGGTGGACTCCCTAAGCATTTAAACCTCTTTGGTGGGAGTCACAGAAGTTTTCAAAGTCAAATGGCAATTATGATAATCTTGAGTCTAATGAATTAAAATGTAACTTGCTGTGAAACATCCTGGCAAGGAATGTCTAGACAGCCCCCTCTGTGAAGGAATGGTTGTTCCAGTTCGATGTAGATGGCCTCGTTTACTCCTTTTTCATCTGTCTTATCTGACCTCGTATAAATCACAGAGGTTGATAGAGAAAATACCAACTGTCTCAAAGCATTAGGTTTACCAGTGTGCCATAAATGCTTAAATTGTCCTATGATAAGTGTTATGACCTCCTGTAAGCAGACATTTTCATTCTTTCAATTACTTAAGTCCTCCAGTAAAGTTAAAGTTTGGCTCTTTGGCAGGTGATATGAAAATGAATTAAAATAGAGTGCTTGGCTTTCTGTGTGACTCAGCCTTGTGAATGCATTTTATAGAGCACAGATGCTTTGTGCTTTGAATATTTGTTGATGTGTCTTGCATCTTCTTCATCCATGGGACCAATTACCATTTTGGAACAACCGTTTTATCAGCAGCCATGCCATGCTAGTGATGATTTTTTTCTTTTAAAAAAAAGGAGGATAAACAGTTACATTCCTCCTGAATGAGAATACATTCTGTGCCAGATGGACATAAATTGAAGCGTTTTCGTAACGGGCTGTTTAGAGGCGATCCCAAGTCCACAACAAACCCCAGCCAATCCCTGAAACGCTTGGACAGTCTTTTGTTGGCTGTGCTGTCTGTGGAAGACAGCTAACAAGGGGAGGTTCTAGGTCCTGTGTGGTGCTCGGCTCCTTTCCAAGGACACCAGATCAACGCCAATTTATTTGTCATATTAATCCTCCCCACTCCTACGATCCAGTTTTCATTCATTTTTGTTTTAATTATAATTCATGGAAAAGGGATGTGTTCTGACAAATAGGCCCTTATCTGTCTCCATTTCACATAGCTGGTCCACATCTTCAGCTAATGCGTGGCTGTTGTCAATAAAACAAAGGCAGGCAATGGCTCTGCAGTGTCACATGTGCCTCAAACCCTTGTTTCATTATTAATAATACTAGATTTCTTCTGGGTACAGACACAGAAAATGTAATTACTTTGTATTGCCCACAAGTTGCCATTTCCTAAAGTGCCATCAGGAAAATAAGAGTCATTAAAGCATGTGCCCAGCCAAGAATGAAAACGAATAAATGCACACAGTGCAAACACACACCTACTCTTCCTGTGCACACACACACACTCTCTCTCTCTCTCTCTCTCTCTCTCTCTCAGGACAAGGGCAGTGAAACAGTGGAAGTCGTTTCTCTAGAAGATCCAGATGGGTGATGCATTACAAAGCTGTCATAGGCCTACTCACTTTCCTCACCATATAGAGACACTAATGCCATAGACAAAATGGGATCGCTTGCAGTAGCTGTGTCAGGATTTAAATAAACTGCAGAAAAGCTGGCAATATTGTTCCCACAGGGCTCTCCTGGGATTCATTAAATGCATAATTCCATGTTATACTGACCTTGCCTGTCTTTCAAATTAGACATTCATGAGTCATATTGAAAACTGTGCGCTCTAACGATTAATAACATCCGTTTGCTCAACCACTTTGTACATACATCACATTAAAAACCAGCCCACATATGAGAGCAACAACTAGAGGAGATTGTCTTTCTCCTAGGAAACAAAGTAGTAAGTAAGTAGCAAAATTGCTTTTTCTGTCACAGCCTCCTGCAGGAGTGGAACAACTTACAGCAACACATAAGAAACTGCACAAACTACCATTCCTTCTCCACAAAAGAGCCTGGTTTATTAGAAATCAAATTTGTTTTTTTGTGTTGTCTGTTGTGTTATTTGTCATTACTGGGTTTAGTGTGAGAGCTGCTCTCTGTACATAATAGCCACACTTCACCAGGCCGAACATTTGTTGTGCTATCTGTTGACTGTTTTCATACTTGATTCTGTGTGTTATACGGGCTGTCTCTCTTGTCTCTAGTGGGATCTGTTTGTATCTGCATAATTCTCACTGCTTTTATTGATAATTGTATTTTCATTGCTTTTATTCTAACGTCAACGCTTTTAACTATTGCCTGCCCGAGGACTACAGAGGAGAATTAGCTTTTTCTGGCTAATTAAACGCTATTAATATGCCCTGTCCCTGTCAAATAAAGTCGTAAACTAAACTAAACAATCTTCATTCACACCACTTAGACGTTTTCTGATAAATTTGAATAGAGAGAAAGGTATGACTTAGCTGACAACTAAGAGTCTCCCCATTAAACAACTGACTACATTACAAATTAATGTTAAGCATGATGATGTCATTATACAGCCACCAATTGTATATACTGTAATTGTGTGTTGTTAGTTTAAATTCCTAGCACAACAAAATGGTATGCAATACAAATAACTGCATTATGAATATTAAAAAGTGTGGGAAAAATAAAACAAAATATAGCAAAACATTTAAGATTTCCAGGAACAATATAAAACAGGAAAAATATTACTTATATTTATACTTATTTTATTTTATTCATGCCACTTAAATGCAGGTGGTTTTCATTCTCTTGGTGCCATCTTGTGTGCATGGCAGTGAATTGCAGTGACAGCATCAGAGTGTAGCAGTACTGAAGTACAACAGACAGTGTCACCCTTGGACCATCCCAGGGCTACATACTTGATGACCTGAGATATGGGTAACACAAAGTAACTGCAGGGACAAGGTAGAGAGCGAGAGAATAAAAAGGAAAAAAAATGATGTATTCCAGGCAGCCATCAATGGCTAAACTATGTTTTTATCAAGAAAGGGGTTTTCTTTACCCTGATGGTAATGCCATCTCTTTTGACTACTTTAGCAGTATCATGCTGGAATACAGGAATCATATAATTGGTGTGTGCCAATATAGAGAAAAAGGTGAAACATGATTCACTTAATATTGCTGAGTTTGTGGCCTTTTCATATATATATGTCTTTGTGTATTACTTTGCTTGCAAGCAGTTTCCAAATGACAGTGGTGCAATAAAGTAGCTGCTTTTATTGACTTTGTCACAATGATATTGAGACCAAGGTTTCACAGTCTTTAGCAACACCTTTGAGTCAATTAATTCACCAATCATTTCTTTCTATTTCAAAAGTAAATTTTGGTCAGGGACAGCGGATGAAGTTTTCAGAAAGAATTCTGTTGGTCAATTAACATTGTCCCCAACAAATAAATGAATAGAAAATAAACAAGATATCCAGTTAAAAGTAAAAAAAAAGAAAATCCATATTTCCTTGAAAATTCACATCACTAATGAGCTTGACTTTAACATGCTCCAGAGGCCATGTGCTGACGTACTTTTTAGTTTTTCTAACTACGACACAACCCCCCAAGTGTGAGAAGGCAGGCCTGCGTCATTGTTTTGTAAAAGCTCCATTTTCTCCACACACACACACACACACACACACACACACACACACACACACACACACACACACACACACTAAAAGAACAAGCTGGTATTTTAACATTTATTTATCTGGAAAGGATCCCTTTTTGAATGAGAAAACACCAGATCAGCATGGACAGAGGGCTAAATCTGAGTTAAAAAGATCTGTTTTTAAATGTTACTGGCTTTATACTGTATGCACATACTCTTAATCGAAGCATGGTTATACATATGTTGATCTTTTATAGACTGTCCACGCAGTGCAGTTGCTCGACACAGCCACTCCCATTCCCCCTGGATCTTATTGTGAATGTGTGCAGTGAGCTGGCTCATTGGACCCTCATGGTGAATGGCCAGCAGGCATTCACTCAGCTTACAGAAGCTCATTAGAACTCTATAGACACACAATTGTGAGGCTCACATTAGAAACTTCCTCCTCTGAGGCACAGACACCGCACACAAAGTGCCAGTTTGCTGCTAAGCTAAGCGCATTGTCTTCCTGATTCATAGAGCTTGGCCCTCCATTCACGATATTAAGTTCGAGTGGTGGAATATCAATTGCGTGTGCAATGGGCCGGTATCCTTTTAAGAGCTTTAGTGGGGTTAAAAAAGAGAGAAAATGGATCTCAGCCTGTCTGCAGAGTGCTAGCTTTCAACAGGGCCATTGTGAGGATTCTGAATGAAGGGACCCCTGTTTTTTCCCTCCATTTCTAAAAAGAAATGGACATCAAATACATTCACATGAACTTGCTTCAGGGTGTTTCCAAGACCTACTGTTTAAGAATAGCCTAATTATACCTCCTTCTCCTGGAGAGCTCAATTGGAATCTGGCTAATTACGAAGTGGTGAATCTTAATGGTGATACGCTCTTAGCGATGCCTTTTAAAATGTGCACAGTAGTCGTGTGAGATTGGTTCTACCTAGAATGTCTTTGAATACAGAGAAATATATGATTCTAACAGGAATAAATTATGCTTTCAGTAGCGTTGGTAGTTTTTAGCTGTTCGTAACAACTTTAAAAGTTGCTAAACATTTATTCGTTGCTGAAAGGCTAATTAAAGAGGAAACAGAGTGTGGCTGTAAGAATAAACTAAACAAATATCCTCAATGGTATCACCTAAAACATACCTTGACCACATTTAGGGTCCTTTCAAAGTGTAAACAAATAGAGTCACTAAAAGCACAGAGATCAGTCTAGGGTTCCCTCCTGTTCTGTGTCTGTCATATAAACAAATGACTCTCCACCAAACAAAAAGCCTTGGGGGACTGTCACAGCCACTGGTCTATGTGGAGCATGTTACCACACACTCACTACACAAAAGTAGATGCACAGACTTGCTAACACTCATCATGTGACAGAGCGCTATGCCTTCTCCACCAGTCTGAGGAATAAAACCTCAAATTTGATTACAAGCAACCTTTGGCTCCTTGGCCATCACACAATAGGCTGAGCTGTCTGGGCCAATTTCCATGCTCAGCATGAGGTATCTACACGCGCAGACTGGCGCTCCCTGCCACCCCCCCCACATCCTCGACCAGTGTGGATATGCCTGTTTACTGTGCCTAAACTCTGGGTCTGTCGCCCCTCTTGTTGGACTTCCTATTATGATGCTGAGGATCATTAGTTGCAGTGTGAAAGGTTACACAAGCCTCTCATTGGACGTGTTTGTACCCAAACATCCCGACGTGCACGAGTGTGTGTGTTTGTGTGACCATCTTTTTCTTTCAGTTGCAATATGCAGCATATACTGACTACACTGACGACTGGCACTGAATAAATATTTAGGTGGTTGAGTCTGCTGCCTGTAGAGATACTGTACATGGATCTCTCAATGCTGACCTAGACAGAATCCTATAAATGAAACAAATAAACAAGCCTAAAAGTTACCTGAATTCAACATTTAATGGTTAGGAAGGTTGTCTTTAATCCTTAAATTGATCTTGTCAATGACATGGTGTTTTTCAATTATACACTAATACTGTCATGTTATAGAAAGATTGCTTTTTTTAAGAGACACAATGTCAAGACTGCAGTCTGTGAGTATTATATGAAGCGCAGTTGCAGCCACAGTTTTGAGTTTTTTAATTTTTACAAAAATTTCAATTTCATGACTTTCACATTAAAGATTTTAAAATAACAGTTAAAGTGTGCCATATGGAACTATTAATACAAATTAATATTTTTTTTAATTGCATACAATTGAAAAAAGGAAAGGTTAACACCAAACTGATTAAGAAATTAAACTTGAATGTACAAAGATAATTCAGTCATCTTGTAAGGGAATGTAAGGTGACATTCCTTAAAGGTCCAATGTGTAGCAATTTCTCCCATCTAGCATTGAGATCATATATCGCAATCAACTCTCTCGCACCACGCAGTTCAAAGTACGTATTACAGTGACGGTAGCCTTCACGCTTCAAAAAGACGGTCTCTTGCTCTTTTCAATATAATTTTTCTTTTTCTGAGCAAAGAAGAAGACTTTTCTGAAATTTTGATTTTGAATATGTGTGGTCCTCCATGTTTCCTTCTTCAAATTTGCCGGGGCCCGGGAAGCTACGATACCCATTAGCAGCATTAGCAGCACATGTAAGTTTATCATGTGACAGCGAAAACGCGAATGGCGGAGCAGTATGTCCTGTATGTCCCTTACCGGCTAACGTATTTCAAGATGGCGTATGAATATGGAGCGTCTACCCCAGTTCATGCTAATGCAAATGTGAAATTTCAAGCCAAAAGGAATACTTGGAATTGATGGTGGTGGTAAATATTCATGAAAAAGGACAAGTTTGTTACACACTGGACCTTTAAGAAAAAAAATTCAAATATCAAAGTTTTTCCTTTTATCAGCGTTTTGCACTTTGCTCATCTTTGAGGAGAAAATATCTTGTCTTAAAATTTGATTACATTACTTTGTCAACCCATATTTATTCACACTAACATGGCCTGCTTTTAAATCATTTTGCAATGAAGAAAACCCTCACAGAGGAATGTTTCTGGAATGAAACAGAAAAAGCACATTGCCAATGAACTGCTCAGGGTTTGAATAAGGCACAATGGGAGGCTGGAGAAAAGAGAAAACTATTTACTACTGGAGAAGACTGTTTGGTGCATGTTAAACTTTGGCCAGCAGTTCATTGTCTCTAGTGTCTATCATTTAATAGGCTAGTTGACATAATGAATGAGCCAGACCCACCTTCTGCCACTCCAGAAAGGCCCCAGCCTTATCTGAATTGAGAAGCACATTAGAGCCTCTCAGCCAATCACGACACAGCCCTGTAGCTAAGTGCAGACCCAAAAAGAGGAAGAGCAGAGAACTTTTGTTTTCTTCAGAGTTTAATGAAGTTGGCCTGGTCACTCAAGAAGGGATTATAGGAGAATTTAGTGTCACAGAGCTGTGACTGCTGACGAGGGAACTCAAGTGTTTGGGTCACTGTGTGAACAGGATGGTCTCAGTTCAGAGCTGCACCAGGAGGAATATGGCTGGCTCTCCTCCATCTTTATCGGGCTTCGGGAACTCTGGAAAGAGTTTTCTTATTGACAATCTGCTGCAGTCACAGACACCTTCAGCCCGTCCAGAAGGGACGGCAGGTGGACATCTGAGACGAGCAGTGTGTGAACGTCCAAGGAGAATCTGGGGCTCTGAGCATGGAGCCTACCAAAGACAGGCCCACAGTCCCCAGCAGGGGAAAGATTTAGGAGGGCCACTTCTGCCACACTCGGGTAAATAAACACATTTTGTATGCAAGCAGACTTTAAACAAAATCTAATATATTTAGATGTTGTCTAGGATTTTAAAATCTGTGTGACATAATGACAGCAATGTTGTTGTTTTTTCCCATACTTATTTTATTTCTTTTTTCAAACTTATATTATTGTGAAGGATAAATATTGCTTAACTTGTCAAGTTTCATAAGTGTTTAGGGTCTAAAGTTGACTTGGCATTTTTTTTTACTGTATAAAATAGGTTAATTTATTTAAGAAAGATTATTTACGGTAACATTGAAATGTCCCTGCTTTTCTTTTGTGAATGTTCCTAGAGTATATTACTGTATACTCCCATTGGCATTTAATATAAAATATAATTTATAAAAGTAAATCAGTAACAAATATCACTTTATATTATATTTCATAACAGATCAAATACGTTCAGTCCTGATAACAAATAATGGCCGCACAGAAAGACAAGATAAATCAAACATTTAAAATTAATTACTATAAACCTGTGCAATCTTTACAATTTATTTTTTCTAATTTGTAATTATGGCATGTCCATTAGAGCCCAATTATTACTTAAGCAATTCATTTTCAAACTGAATAAGTAAATGGTTTCTGTCTCTAAGTGTGGTTTTCAAAAAAAGTGTAGCTGCTGAAACATCTAAATAAAAATGTATCTGTATGCATCACCTAAAGCTTAGCCCTGCTGTAAAACTGTAGATAACAAATGCCGTTAAAAGTGGGCGGTGATCCAGATATAGCCCCTTGTAGATAATACCTGTCTCACCTGGTTACTACATCATATCTGACTTTTCCTATCTCTCTTTGCAGGTGTACTGAGTGGTGTATTCCTGCGGAGCCCGCATTATCTGCTGGCATGCTGCGGTGGGTCCAGCCCCCCTCCTGTCTTCAACAGTGAGTGTTTTATGCCTCATCAGCAATGCCTGAGCTGCTCTCTAAGCATTAGCAGCAGGGTCTCCCATGCTTTCCACAGCTAATTACTGATGCAATGCCAAAGAGCTAATTCTCCGCTCAACTCTGCACGGCTCTATTCATAACCATTCACGGCTGTTTAGGATGGGGAAGAGGGGTGGGCTGCAAGGCTTTTAAGAGTCCCTGGGGCCCCCTATTTTGTACTTGCAAATGCACACTTTTAATAGCGCAAATATGCAGAGCTAATAAACATCTTGTCTTCTGTCATATTAAGATTATAATTACCAGGTGTGAATTCTTACTGCTGAATAAGGCAGATTGTTTCAGAGCAGGGCACTCTCTCAGCACATTAAGAAGTTTGGTTGTGAATCCCTACAGCTTCGAGTTTAAAGGCTGCATAAAATTCAAACTTGTCCAGAAAATCTGTAATTGCAGACTTTCTTCTGAACTGTGCTTGAAATGTTTCAGTTCATATAACTTCAGACTTCAAATTGCACTCTAGTAGTATGAATTAAGACAAGCAGCTGTCTTATTTTGGCACTATCCCACAGCAATTGGAAGTTATTAGTTTCTCCAACGTATGATGCCTGTCAATTGTTGTGGAAAACAGCACAAATCAGAAAGCCTTCATCCCACAGGTCCCTGGAGTCCTCTTAGTAGGTTGACACTTTCCCACAGTGCCCAGCAACACAACAATGCCAAGTCTGGCCGTGACCAATTGGCACTTTCACTCCACTATCCACACGCGACCTCACTGCAATTTTTCACTGCAGCAATGAACTCCGCTAAGCACAAAAAACTCGCCCATTTCTCTACAGAAGAGGGCTGGACCAGGAACATCCCCCAGCCATTGTGTGGCTAAAGAGCTTGGTCCGCCAACCCCCCTCTTTTCTCCTGTCCTTCAACTCTCATTCCTGCCCATTGGAGACTTCTTGACTAGGACATAAAGCATTCAATGAAAGTGACTTTTATAGACTTATTCGAGCTCATCTTCACATACAAACTGGCTTCATACCTGCAAGTGAAAAGATTTAGTGTTGGGCCACTGAGCCATCGAGTAATGGCATTTCCATTGAACAGCTTTATTGTTGGTGTCCCACAGGGCTCTATAGTTGGCCCACTAGGATAGACACACACGTTGCCCAGGGATGACCTGGTAATCAGCTATTTAAGTGAAAGCCATTGAGTCTCAATAGAGAAGTGAGAAGCATGTCCAAACCTGTTATGTGCTTCCTAGAGGTGGTCTATGTGCAGATTTGTCGTACAGATTAAAAAGGCAACATTGAATGGATTGGATAAATTGTTCCACTTGACTTTTGTTGTGCGTGCACCTGTGAGTGAAGTAGCGTGGGATTGCTCCTCACAGTTCACTAAATCCCTTTTTTCTCAGTTGAAGTGGCTTTATATTCTCTTTAGTCACCCTCAGTTTGTTAAATTGGATGAATAGAAAAAGAGAAATCAAAAGTGAGTGATAAAGTGAGTGTGACAAAAACAGGCATGATCTTGGGTTGAAAAGATAGGAAATGTTGTTTAGTTGGTAAAGTGTGCATATCGCTGGCTGACAGAATTACATTTTGTCCCTTTAATCAAAATTGTCTATATCATAAAACACTTGGGAAAATGATCCATAGCCATCTTAGCCAATGATGTGCGATTTCATCTCAATTCGCTACACACATCTGTATTTTCTGGCTGCTACTTGTACCTCATTTAACATGAAGTGACAATTTATTTTCCCTATTCCACAGTCTACCAATGACAGCTACTAATCAATGACCCATATCTCACTGATGTTGACATATAGTAGCTTGGATCAACACACTGACATTAATATGTTTTTGTTTTTTTGTTTTAGAGGAAGCAAATATTCGAATGTGGTCTACTGATATAAGTCCTAAAACCCGCAGAGGGATCCTGAGGAGGGCTGTTTTCTCTGAAGAACAACGGAAGGAGCTGGAGAGAACTTTTCGAAGACAGAAATACATCAGCAAGACAGACCGGAACAAACTTGCAGCGGATCTCAGTCTCAAGGAGTCACAGGTAATCAAGGAGGAATTACCTAATTTTTGCCTGATTAATCTCTGAAAAGACCTTAAACAGAAAAAAACATTTGTGTACATCCTTAGACATATTTAGTTTTACAGCTCAGATGTAACAGGGGGTGAAAAATGAATGGACTACATAGATTAAACTAAACACCTCTCCATTCTCTTAATGCTTTAGGTAAAAATTTGGTTCCAGAATCGCAGAATGAAGTGGAGGAACTGTAAGGAAAAGGAGGTTCATAACACTCGCTCCCCAATGGATGAGCTCATGGCACGAGGTCTCGCTCAGGATGAGGAAGAACCATCACAGAATCACTCTGTCCAAAAAACAGAGAGATCACCACCACCACAAAAGAGCGTCAGGGACACATGAGAGGCTGGAATAAGTGGAAAAGTAAACCAATGACTTTCTCAAATCCACAAAACCTGTAATAGGGCTACAGTACTGCGAGGATGTTAAAAATATGTGGATGGATTACACTGCCTTTGAAGACTAACACCAATAATATTAACTTTCCAATGCATGTAACTGTCTTGTTGTATCAAATTGAATTAGGTTTAACTGCTGGGTCAATTATCTAATTGCGTTTCAGTGGCTTCAGTAAGCAATTTATTGGTTATTACACTGACAAGTCTTTCCAGGAAATATTCCCACTGCAACAGTTACACGCACAAATGAGTCACTAGAAATGCATTTACATATCATGTTTTGATCAGCTTTACAGTAATACTCTGCTCATAATCATAATTAAGTATTTTTTTCATGATCATGAAGGCATAGCTCAATTGCAAATAAATTAATTTCCACATTACTTATTCTTAGTGTGTTGGGCTGTCTGGAGCAGAACCATGTCCATGTTAACACTACTATAAACCATCTACCATTTCTATAAATATATAAAGCTATATTTTTCTCCCCATTAACAAGAAGATGACAAAAAACGATTATGAAGTTTTACCTCATTTTTATTTTTTGACCTTTTCATGCTCAATGCTCAAACCCTAACGTGTTTAATTACCTAAAAACACTAATAATGCAAGAGGCACGCACAATCCTATACAGAAAATACACACATTACAGTACAGTAAGAACATGTGTGGTTCAAAGCAAATGAGAAACAAAGACTCTTTTATAGCCAGCCAAATTTTGAAGATACTAAAGTAGACCTCTTTGCTATCACTATTAACAGTCCAGTCCAGGAAGGATGGTGCATTTCAGGATCCGGAGATAATTTTTGACTTTGTTGGAGTCTCTGCGGAAGCAGTAGAGTAGATCATGATGGTCCACTGAGTTGAGTTCTCCTTGTTTGTAGAAGGTAAAGGCAGAAGAGGGAAACAAACTCTCAGGAGAGATGTAACCCATAGTGTTACCAAGCACTCCCAATAGCTTCATCTGAGGTAGAAAGCAGAAACATTGAAGGTACATAATTCAATATTTCAAGGAATGCATGAAGGTTTCTATGTCACAGAAACAAAAAACCCAACCTGAATGAAGTGATACATTACATTGAATGTGAAATATTGCAAATAACCTTAGAAAGATAGATAGATAGATAGATAGATAGATAGATAGATAGATAGATAGATAGATATAGTACTTTATTAATCCCAGCAGTGAATTTTTATTAGTTATCTAATAATCACTTTTAGATATGACTACTAGGGATGCATGATATTTAACTTTGGCTAATGTTAATATCGATCGAACCTTTTTTTTATTTCACTGAAGAGAACACCAAAGGTACGTCTCAATTCCCTTATTTGATAGCTCCTCGGTCCTCGGCTGAACCAGAAGTTGTTCTGTCCCTCCTTTGTGAAGGCCATCTCAAAGCTCTAATTTCTGCCCCGAGGAGATTGAATCAAGCATCGAGGAGGGATCATTGAGGAGCTATAAGCGAGGATACATGAGAGCAGCCTTCCCTGAAGCCGTGCAGCTGAAAGAGTTGCTAACTGCGCCCATACAGCTGACAAATTCATGTGACGCTTGAGAGGAAAGGACGTCTCATCCATCTAAAACACATTTGCTCGTTTCCTCTCTCCTCCCATGATTTCCCCACGTCTCTCCCGTGCTTCCTCGGTGGGCTTGACTTAAACGCGAGGAAGGGAGGCAAGTGGAGGAGCCGGGAATTAAATTAGTAACCTGGGATGTAGCCCAAGTCGCTGTTACCCTATTACTCTCATTTGCTGTAGATACACATTCAACAAGACACTCAAGATTAATTCTACCATAAATGTATAATTTTACATATGTAGACATAGACATTCACCCCTGAAAAATAACTAAATGATTTCACTTGGGGGTGAATAAATGATATGCCAGTGGCACATTTATTGGAGAAACAAAAACAAAAACACACACACACACACACACACACACACACACACACACACACACACACACACACACACACACACACACACACACACACACACACACACACACACACACACACACACACACACACACACACACACACACACACACAACACACACACACACACACACACACACACACACACACACACACACCAGTACCGCCCTAACACACTCAATGGCAGCTAGACCGAAATATTCATCAGTTGTTGACATCGGGCCACTTTTGCTCATTGGACCGATGCCGATGATGTATAAAAAAAACTATTAACATCGGCTGACAAGATGTGATTGCCGAAATATTGTGCATCCCTAATGACCACAACACATCTACAACTATTAGTGGGTCCTTACCTTCTCAGCCATTATTGCCACTCCCTCCCTCAGCTCATGCACCATATCACTGATCTCCAGTGCCTTGCTGTAGCTGTGGTGGTTGAAGTTTTGATTCTGATCCTGAGACATGCTGCTGTGGAGTTGAGACAGGGGGTCACTCCAGGCCGCCAGCAGACTGAGGATCACCTCTGTCAGTTGTTCTCGCTGCACATTAAAGAGTTTTTTAGATAAATTTGTGGTAAAGTACAGCTTAATATCATCTGTCTGGATGAAGTGACATCACTTATGCACATACTGATAAGCATGAGTAGCCATGACCATATGTAAATGACCATATGTAAAATTATTAATCACAATGAACGCTCACCCCTAGCCTTTGTGCATTCTCCTTATCGTCTGGTGTTAGTATGCCATATGTGTGGCACTTGTGTTTTCCTAGGATGTTCTTCCTGGGAAAGAAATATTGCTCCTGTGAAGACGGACACACATATCACACTGATATCAGGGCTAGAAAAATAGCCAAATCAATCAAGGGTGATTGATGATGGATGAATGGCGGTCGAAGGGTTGATGGATGGTGATGGATGATCGATGTCAGAGATGAAATAAAAGAACTCACAAGTTCAGAGTGCAGATCACTGGAGATGCCATGCATTCTTGAAGACTGTTGTATGACCCTCTCAAAGAGATCTGCCAGGGAAGGAGCATGGCATCCAGCCTGTCCATAGGCACAGATCGGGGCAGTGACAACCCTCATTGAAAGCTCCACGTACAGTAGTGTAAGAACAGCAAACAAAACTGAGGGGGGAGGGGAAAAAACGTTGTCACTAAAAAACATAGAAAAACATATAAATAAAAACATGTATTTAATTTGTCATCTTGCCATCTTACCCTTATCCATGGTTTCTGTCTTGTAGTGGCGAACCAGATGAGTGGAGCTCTTTTCTCACCAGAGCTACTATTGTGGACGCTAATTCATTCAGTGATCACGTTGCTGATTAAACAAATTGGTTTATACATGATAAGAATGTGATTTTTCTCTTTGCACGTCATATGCTTTGCTCTGTTAACTGCTCAGCCGAAAACAGACAAAGCTAACCCAGGCGGAAAAAGTACTACGCACTGTAGACTGGCTTGGGCAATTTATCAATTTAAAGTAATGAACATTAGTAACTGGGATAAATAAAAACTTGCATTTCTTTGTGCTCAGCTCTTATTGTGTAATAAGTTTTGTTTTTAAATCAACTAATCAACAAAAGCAGATGATGCCCCAGGCTGTCTACATGCAACTAAATTAAATGTTCCTTATAAAAGGCCCATGTCTTATGTTAGCAGTACATAAAACGTGTGATAAAAAGAATTATTACAAACTCATACATTTGAAATCATTACAGCCTAAATGGGGCAGCCAACAATATTCAATCACTTAAAATAATTCAGCATTTTAACATTTATTTTAAACAACAAGACAGCTTATCATCTCTCAGGAGGACAACTGAATAGTATCACAAACGAGTACACAATAAGTCCATTGTTCAACAACCCTATCTAGAACTGTTCAGCCTGGCGGTGAAAACAAGGCTATTTAAATGTAAAGTGAGTGATTTATCTTCTCATTAGCGCTACATAGTTTGGCCAAGATCACAGGCCATCTACAGTGAATAAGTCATGAGTCATTCTACAGTTTTACTTCTTATACAGAGCCACTTTCCACATTATATGATCATTTGTAAACGCAATGCACACAATTATATAGTCAAGTTTTTAGGCAAAAGGGATAAAATCCACATTGAATTGAATGCTTGGATTTTTTTTTTTTACATTGCATTGTACATCGTCTCTGAACCCATTTTAATACTTGCAATGAAAAGGAGGCATGATACAATAATAGTGAAGCAGTGCTCTCTGTCTCCATTAGTGTGCCACCTTGTGGAGAAATGGAGGGAAACCTTATCATGACTCCTGCCCTTTGCTGTATAAAGAATGTAATTGTGGCCACAGGACTATAAAGGACTAAGCAGTACGTTCAACAAAATTGTTACGGTTAAACATTACACATACAATGGTATAGTTTTGCAGAACAAACATTTATTGTCATCTTTTTCCACATAACATACACATAAAAAAGATGTCATAAATACACCAATATCCTTATAGAAAATAGAATCTACAATCAATTTACATTAATTAATACTATGTACAGGTTTGAGTGCATTCTATTACTGTGTGCTGTCAGAGCAGTGGTGAGAATGTGACCTGCTGAGGGAGGCAACGGTGTTGATGTCCAGCTCTGTTCTTATATCCCTTCAGCTTACTTCACAAATTCTCACTGGATGTCATAAGTCCTCCTTGATTTGGTCTTAAATCATATGTGTTTTAGGTGTGGAATCGAATAATCATCTGTTGCTTGTTTGTTTTATCTGAATTTTCTTATACTGCTGTCTTGACCAGGAGTCCCTTGTGAAAGAGATTCGGAATCTCAATGGGAATACTCCTGGTAAAAAAGTAAATAAATAAAATAAAAACAAATTGTTCATATGTGAGTCTACACTTCAAACACAGATTCAGAGCCCCAGTTTTTACATCTAAGTATCAATCCATTCAACATCTGTAATGCTTCCACTTGCGAGTGGCCACTGCAATGTTTGTGTCTTTTTTGTGCCAAGGGAAGAGACGGGTAAGAGCAAGGGTGCCATCACGCTGCACGGAACCAGTCAGCACATAAAGCTGTGACCGTCCGGGGCGCAAAAGCGCATTGGCACACTGAAGGTTGATGAGGAGCCATTGCTGGAGTAGGTGTTGGGTGTCATAAGGAAGGAGAGGTCCCTGGCGAATGAACTCAACACGGCCCTCCACATCAAACTCTGGCTCTCCCATGGGTAGGCGACGTCGGTGAAGTTTGGCAGTCACAGCTGTGAAGAAGAGAAAAAAAACAATGAATCATCTGGTTTGGAAAATGACACACAATTGTGAAAAAAAAAAAACATGCCCATACTGGATACACATCAACAAGCAACAGTGTATTGAAAGAATTCTGAAACGTACCAAAGTCATGCTGGCAAAAAGCATCCAGGACTGTTTTCATGGCAGGAGCTACATCCACAGATGGACAGTTTTGGCAGGCAGGCTTGGGTAAATCTGTAATAACAAATTAAACATAACATTTAACAAAACTGTAGGGCATATACAGTAATTATAGGAAATCTAAAAGAGAAAGCACTTGGTAGTCCATTCTGCCAATGGGATGACAAAGCAGTAAAGTTAAACAAAGTCTGTGGGCCGTGCATACCTTTTGCAATGTGGCCAAATTTTGCGTGAGGAGTAAGGCACATGTCTTCCTCGGTAGGAAAGCGGTCGCAATCAAGTTCCTCGGGCCATGGGTGACCCTGGCAGGCGAGCACCGGAGCACAGCTGTCCCTCACTGCCACACACAGACTACGGCATGGCTGAATAAAACTGAAAGAAGGAATGACAAGATGTTACACAATGAACGCAAAATGACTGCAATAATGATAAAAGCAAAAAGTCAATGTTATACACATTAGTATTTTGTTTAGTATATTTCACAGAAAACAGAGTCAAAATAACAAGAAATGTAAAATCTCCTTACGTGTCAAGACAGACGGGGGCAATGAGGGAGCAGAGGAAGGCCTGGGCTTGAGGGTGGCAGCCTGTCTGCAGCATGGGCCTCCAGTCCTCTGAGCGTGGCACCACCTCACCTTCCAGGTTGCTGTGACCCAAGAAGTTAGGCAGCCGCATCTCAGAGTATCCAACATCCTTGCAGACTTTCATCTGGTTGGGGATAGCGACGCAACGAGTGGACTGACCCATGTCAAATGCCATTAAAGGACATGCCATAGCCAGGAGAGCCACGGTAAAGAACACAGCCATACTGAAGGGTTCACAAAATCCAGAGTCCACAGGGTAGATAGATGAGCTCTTACTGAGGTTGCTTGTTGTCAGAAGTGTCTTCTGTCCTTGAATGGCTTTGTAGCTGCTGCTGCTGCTTTTTTTATATTCGCAGAAAGATCAGCCAGCCCCATCAGTCTGTAAGTCTGTTATCAACTACCTATCAAAGACGCAGAGACGATGTGTTTGGAGACAACAGCTTTTTTTGTGACGACTGCAGACAGAGGGTGGGTAATAAGCAGATGGAGGGTGTGTGTGAGGGGGAGAAGGGAGGGGGGACAATGGGCAATCACAACCCAGCTTTCACCGACTAAAGCCTAGTCACTGAATCTGCTCTGTTTGTTTTTATAGGTCCAGGAGGTAAAAAAAAAATAATGTGAACACCTCATTGAAGGAAACTTAAATTCTAACTCTTGGCGTTAAAAGCGTACAATATGCGGCCGACTAAAGTGCTGCTACTTGGCAGGCAATTTTCGCAGTGTTTGCAGTAGTGACCCATTTACCTTAAAAGTCAATGTGTTATTTTGTCCACTCCCTATATTATATTTGCTTTGAGCACATTATAAAATGATGCCACTTTGTTGCATTGGCTATGTAAAAAAACAACCAAATCCCATAAAGAGTCTTTGCTCAGGGTCACAAAATGCATCACTGAAAGTTCCTTTTGAAATAAAGGTGAGTTTTCTTTTGTAGACAGACAGGCAGTCTCCTTCATATTGCCAGTCTCTTTCATGTGTCCCTGCTTCCTAATTGGAGGGTTTCATCGGCACAGCCTCCAGTTCTCATTAGCAACGGAGCGTCTCTTTTGGCTCACCTGGCTTTGATCTCCCAATAACACAAACTCAGAACCACATGCAAAATACTATTAGCCCACCTCTTTGGAGCATCAGTAGCAAAGAAATTATTGCATCATCAGCCACTGTACATGGAACTCAACACAAAATCTGTGATCTACATGCATTTCTTTCAGACAAGATATCAATAACTTTCATTTGAATGGTACTAATTAACCAGAGCAACATGCAACATGTGCCATCAGGCAGACTCATCTGTCATAATATGCCAATATCCCATTCAAGACATCAGAGATCTCGTCTTGAGATGCAGACCAGGGGCACAGACATAAATGCTAATTTGTCTCGTTCTCTCTGTCTCGTGTAGTCGAGCCACTTAATTTAACAATAGAACTACATTACATAATCTTAGTATTTGTTTGGATGTCGTCTGTCTCCAGATGTAGATGTATATCTGGGGCTGATGCCTCTGGGCCTTTGGAGGACTTGCCCTCATGAATCAGAGGTCTCTATCCCACCCAGCCTGCAATGGTCATTGTGTAGTCAGACGTGCCAAAGCAAACCCCATTCTAGATAGCCCAAATCTCATTTCTGTGCCTTTATACCAGCCCTGTCTGCAGCCAGCAAGAGCCCTCCATCGGCCCCAGCCAAGCCAACTTTTACAGCCTGATCTGATGAGTAGAGGCTGGTTCCAGTTCGGGTAGACGAGTATAGCCCGTAAGAGAGGACTAACTGGGCAATTAGAGTCACAGACCAATTTAGGAGAACAATAGGTCCACACATTTAACAAGCTCCCCCTGCCAGGAGCCCAGCAGGGGTCTGTTGTTGGGCCTAATGGCTGCCCTGTAGACACTGTGTCTGTCTTGGTAATGTGTTGCCTCCCCCTGCCTCAGTTAATGAGAAGGTAATAAGAGTATGAGCTGAACGGGTGGGCACCTGTCTGTCAAACATATCTCACCACTAAGATAGATAGCTTAACTACTGAATCTTGCTATACACTGAGCCAAGACATAACTATACTTGATTTTACAGGTTCAAAGTCAACATATTCACTGGATTTAGGCATTGGCTTCTTTGCTAGTGTACAACATCCTGCTCCAATTCCATATGGGACACATGTTGGGCTAACTATCTGACCAATTCAATATTTAAAATCACAACATTTTATTTCACCATACAAAACAATTACTCTTCATAGTTTTTTGTACTTGGCAATTAAGTTCTTCTGATTCAGCACTACCAGAAGTTGCCCTAGGACCAGTACTGAAGTGGAAATCCACCCTAAAAAATGATTTATTGCCATCATATACACCTCTGTTTTAATATGTGAATTAGCATCCTAAGCATGACTATGAGCTTTCATAATTATCTTGCTATACACTGAACCAAAACATGACTTGTTGATGCTTCTCTCTAAAAGGTGCAAAGTCAATATATTCACTGGATTTAGGAATCGCCTTTGCTAGTGCAAGACATCCTGCTTAAATCTATTTATATTTAGCAAAATAGCTTTCTGTGTTACAATCACAATATGCTACTGTAAGTGTTTCGCACCATGTAAACAAGACATTATCATTTACCATTACAGCTCAGTTTTTTTGTGAAACATTTTCCTCTTCAAGTGAAAGTAGAGATACAAGACCATACATGTGGTGCCATCATTTTGAGAGAAATCTTGGTGCTGCTCCACTGATGGTAAATAATAAAAAGCTCTCTCTACCACAACAGCACACCATGGTCATTTATCTGGGATGTGGGGGGATGTTAGGTCTACAGGTAGTGATTCTACATTAAAACAAAACTAATTTGAAAGCCAGTCACTAGTGGTAGCAACAGACCAACTTCAAACATGTCACAAGAAGACCCTGTCAACTCAAGTCTTCCTGCTCCAGTATCCAGCTAAGAAAGAGGTTTGTAGATGCTGGAGCCATCATCTAAAATCATTTGAGTAGCATACCATAAATTGTAGTTGGGGTATTTTTCCATCTACAGTACAGTCTCCATTGGCAGAGTGGGACATCAGAAGAGCCACCTGAGACATACATCAAAGACAGAGTTGTGTTTGGGAAGGGAAGGAGGGGGGACAGGGTGTCTGAGCTGGCCTGCCCTGCAACACAGTGAACGCAGATAAAAGCTGTCTCCTCCTTGCACATAAGAGACTCATTATCCTAAGAGATGGAACCCCCACCCATTTGCCTCTTTTCTCTTCCCCCTGTAGCCCCCCCCCCACCACCTTCTCCATCCTGCTGGGCTCCAGTAGGACTGACAGTCCCTGAGCAGACCTGCCAGTAGCACTCAATTGTCACATCCAGTCTCTATGCCTTGTGGGCAGACGCTGCCACACCGAGAAGAGCAGACGCTGCCACACCGAGAAGAGCAGCCAACTTGGCCCCAGAAACTAGACATCTGTGGATTAACTCAGTATACTAACCCCAAAAAAAAAAAGTTAAAATGGTGACTAATTTTCCATTCTCAACAAAGACCTGATACTGAAGCACTGTGAAATTGCAACTGCGGTTACAATCAGGCCAAGGCCATTCAAATTCTTTCAGTAGCATTATTGTGCAGTCTTGGCAGATGAACACAGCATAACTGCTATGACGCAATTCACAATAATTTACCCATAATCTGTGATAGTTAATTAATTGAAATATTTTATGCACAGTCAAGCATATCAAGTTAATAATCACAGGATACAGAAATAAGTATGCAGTACACGAGCATCATCTTTATTTCCACCCCCCAAATGGAACTGCATTTGGCTTTCACAGAAACAAGAAATTACTAATTCTGTTAACACTGATCAAGACAGCTACAGCTCACTTTGCAAACAGTCAAAAGAGAAACAAGCCAAGGATATATGAAGGGGGAAAAAAAACTCTTGGAACACGATAAGACAGTCAAGTTGACGAAGCTGACATACATCATCCATGATTACATCGTCCTCTTATGCAGTCCTTTGCTCTTCTGCAACTCTGTGGGAGAAGTAAAAGAGGTGGGTTCATTATTGGCTACAAATGGATTAACAGGACCGTTAATGGTAGCAATGCCCCTTACGTGTACTATCTGTTCCATAATAAAGTATGCTAAATAAATTCTTGTGCTGGAAATGTATTCTACTTTCTGAAAAATTCACACCAACCTATAGCAGATAAAGTTTGACCAAAACACAAATATATTTACAGTTGGTATCAGTAGTGTTATGTTTAATTTACTGATATGACAAGTTGTCAATTGGATTACATGTCTAAAGAAAAGGACCTGGCTGCAAAACACTGGTGTGGCAGCAATGCAGAGGCATGCTTTCACCTGATATTCCAGCAATATTTAATTATAATGACAATCATATACTCAGTGGGCCACTTTTTACGGGACACCTGTACAATCTATTGCAATTCAACGGTGCCTTTAATTTTACGTTTAAAAGTCTGTAACGTTCAGGTTTTGGTGACACTGACAGAAATGTTTAAATTAAGTTTTAGGTTTATTATGTAAGTCAGTTAAAAGGTGGTGTTATACTGGACTACATTACATTGATAGGTATTTACAACTTTTTTTTTTTGTCCTTCCAAATGTCCATACATGAGGTGAGCAAAATGTTACAAACACATCTGTATAATGCAGTCCAGTACAACATCATCACCATGGCCTCAATGCTAAAATACATTTATTGAACACGCCTATGACAGTGTCTAAATAACTTTATAGTGGAACTGAGTATTTTAAAAAGGTCTGAAGTTATCGGTTCTGCTATTGCTTCTTGAGAAAGTAGGGAGTGGGATTTTCATAGTGGAAATCTCTCTCTCGACAGGCAGACAAGCGCTCTGCGAGTAAATGGCACAGTTACCGTTTGCTAAAGTTCGCTAAATTTGCATAGTCGTAACGTTACAGCCTCGCTTAAGTAAAAAAAATATACACGTTCCAGTCATGTAATCGATCTGCTCTGTCCAGTCTCTAATCAAGCGGTGGACGGACATATGTTCCAACCGCACGTGAAGAAAGTGGAGAAAAAGAGAAACAAAAGAGATGAAGCTAGAGATGAAGTGACTTTGCTTTGCTGCTGCAGGACACATTCACCTATTGCTACACAAACTCATGGGCAGTTCGGTGCTCGTGTTTCGTTTTTTTTACCTTCATAGTGTTTAAGACTTTTTGTGGCAGCGATAGCCAGTGATGTTTCCCGTTTACGGTAACGTTAACGGGATTTGCACGCTGCTATACGGATAGATGAGTCTGAGCTCCGGTTACATGATAAGAGTATTGATAAAGAACCGAACCGATTAGGAGCATGGATAAGAATAGTAGTTTTGATAAAATCCTAACGAGACCCATCCCTAATTAAGAATAAAGACTATATGATGGCTGATAAGTTTACATACATCTGAGAGTCTCTGAGAGAGGGAGGGGGGTCACAGCCCAGATATGCCCCGTTGATGAAACAGTACTGCAGTAGAGCCCTGAAGCATGGATCCTGGGAAGATATTAAGACATTTAAAAGTACTTAAAAGACTGGATGTATAACACCCTTGTATCATTAAAAACACATTCCAAAACACATTCCAAAACAACTAGGGTCAAATAGTGTTTTGTCACTCACCCTGATGAGAATGTGGGGGTTTCCAACAATTAAGAGCAAGGCTTTGGGACGAGTGATGGCCACGTTGAAGCGCTTGGGGTTGGCCAGAAAGCCGAGTGCTTTCTGCAAATCGTCACTCTGTACTGACTCATTAGAGCGCACCTATATCATAAGAGAATGAAATGAACTGAGTAACTGCCAAAATATGGAATAAACTATGGGAAGGTTGTGATCAGTGGTGGAATTTAACCAAGTAAATTTACTCAAGTACTGTACTTAAGTACAAATTTGAGGTACTTTGCTTGACTTGAGTCCTTTCTTTCCATACCACTTTGTACTTTAACTTTATTTTATTTTTTGCACACAAAAGGCTTAGTTGATTGACAGAACTGTTTTGATCGTTTCCAGTTTCTAAAATGTGAGGATTTTTCTGCATTGAGTACTTTTAATACTCCGAGTACATTTTCCTAATGATACTTCCGTACTTTTACTTAAGTAAAAATTTCAATGCAGGACTTTTACTTGTAACAGTATTTTTATAGTGTGGGATTAGTACTTTTACTTAACTAAAAGGATCTGAATGCTTCTCCCACCACTGGTTGGGATTGCTGTTTGTGTTCTACAGACTCTTTAATAATTTTAAATGGATGACATCATCTGCTTTTCAGTTAAAGAAAAACCAACACATTATTGTAAAAATGCAACAGTTTTCGGTATATTTCCAATCATTAGGTATTGCCCAGTCTTAGTGATTGATACATTGTAAATAACCAAAGCATCCTAATCACTACCTACTTCTATACTCTAGTTGCAAGCTAAAGAGAGAAAATGGCCGTTAAGGTTTAAATAAGATTTATGTAGACTTCTCTCTCATCATGTAAAAGTGGCAAATGGTAAACTTCTAATATTTAATCAATGTTTTTGGTGTGGTGCAAAGTGTGCTGCTTTTTCCAAGATTTTGTTTTTAGCAAGCCAACATGTATATTCATTTCTCATGAATAGATTATTTTGAACAAAAATGCTTGGATGAAATGTTAATGTACAGTATGTGAACATCTTGCTCACACATCAATTTGCTGGACAAGGTCAAGGAACAGAAATGATCGCTGTCATCGTCATTTCATTTCTTAAACTCTACAAATGCTTGTTGAATCATTAGATTATGTATTGCAAGCTGTGATTAAGGCAAATGGATACAGATTTTATTTTTAATGCTACTTTTGACTGATATGTAGTACAAAAGAAATCTTCACTCTGCAGCAAATTTATCAGGATCTCAGAAACTGCTAAACCTACATCAACCAAATTTGGCAGAGGTAGATACATATCACCCAACAGAAACTACACTCACTGACCACACGGTGGTGCTGAAAATGGCCTGGTTGATGTTTTATGGGCCCTTATGCATCCCTGTGTTTTGGCCCTATTTGTAACAAGAGCTTTTCTTCCAAATATGGTATGTTCATGAATATTTAGATGAGCTGCGCGCTGATTGGTTGAGCAAATCGCCATACACACACATTAGAGATGCGCGCTGATTGGTTGAGCGAATCCCCAATACACACATTAGAGAAGCGACAGAATCTCATATTCCAGACACTGCAATGTTTCGTTACCAAATTCACTTCTGAGACTTTTTTATGCGAGAAATCAACTATTTAAAGCTCAAATATCGGCCGTTTTACGAAAATTGATGGCTAATTGCAAATTTGGTAAGACGTGTTGGACTTTAGGAGCTCCACACAGTCTGATGAGAAAGCGGCAGCCTGCTGGGCTCCATACCCAGCGCGAAGTCACCCTTTGTGGATACTGCACTACCGGGGCTCCGCTGCCGGCATAACTAAATTAAAAAAAATTGGTCAGTAAGTGCTGAACAGGTCCTTAGATCACAACACATCGTTCTGTTTAGGCACAACACAGATGCCCCACCATTGTCACACACATAAGTTTTCTCCTCCACAATTGGCATATGTCTGGACTGAGCCGGAAAATATTCTGACATTTGTAACCCAAATTCAGTTTTTTCCTACCGTAGACATGATGATGACCAGGAACTCTTGTCCTTGGAACTCCTCCACAGAGCCAACTTTGATGTCAGACAGGCCTACCTTACCCAGCAGCACTCGAATCTTCTCACACTTGAGAGTAATAAGAAAACAAGGGCACTACTGGGTTAGCATATGCAAAGCAACTTCAAAAATTTTAAGCCATTCAAGCTACCTTGGAGTTCAATGTGAAAGGACACTGAAATAGCTTTTCTCCCACTCTACTAAGAAGGAAAAAGAAAAGAGATTCTCACTCACTCATGCAACTAAAGTGCTTTAAAGGGGTGATAGAATGCAAAACCGATTTTACCCTGTCATAGTTGAATAACGACAGTTCGGTGGGTAAATAGGACATACATAGAAGCTCAAAATCCCATTGACACCCCTTTACTATGAAAATCTCATATTTTGAAACTGCCGCTGGAAACGGGCGAATCTCAACAAAGCTAGTTGCTTACGTAAGCATCTCAAAACCTGTACCTTTGTCACGCCCATGGGTATATTAAGAGAACGGTCACGCCCCAACATTTACATAGGCTACACAACTGACCTGAGATCAGGTAGTCTTCTGAATCTAGGTCACACAGATCTCTGCTATTCCATTACAAAATTCACTTCTGAAACTTTTTTATGCGAGAAATCAACTATGTAAAGCTCAAATATGGGCCGTTTTACGAAAATGGATGGCTAATTGCAAATTTTGTCCGACTGTGTGTCGGAGTTCAGTGGCCGGTAGGGGTGGTACGGTTCACCAAACCCATGGTTCGGTTCGTATCACGGTTTTAGGGTCACGGTTTTCGGTTCAGTACGGTTCTTATTTTTTCTTTAACACTCCAGAATATACTTCAGCATATAGCTAAAATTAGCATATTGAATGCATGTTGCACAAAACGTGCACACAGTGGCAGTTCTATATTGTTATATTTCATCATAGGTAACGTGAAATCCAAAATGTTCCCACACACCAGACTATAAACGACGCTGGTGCATCCTCCAGCTCTGGGCAGCCTCTCCCACCACTTGACATTTCTGCAGGTGACGTGACGTGACCTGCAGCGGCACCCCACTCCACTTGAGGAGCGGTCGGCTCGGTGTCTCTCAAAATCTGACGAAAATCTTTTAAACTGACCTTTGTCGATCTGAAATGAAGACAGATTCAGCAACTGCATGGCCTATTTCTCGCTTAAAATGTTTTCAGAAACACGTTTCGGTGAACTATTTTAGTACAATATGAGATCGTATTCTGAACGAGCCGCCATGACCAGCCAGACCCATGTGACGCAATTGTCCAATCAGCTGCCATGGGTTGCGTTTGTCACGCCCATCCCGCTCGTCATTTCCAGTAACTGTTTTAACATAGGTGTCAAAAGTGGACACTACGGCAGTAAGAGGTTAGTGCACATTAACAGTGTACTGACGAACCGTGCGGTACACACACGCTCCGAACCGAGACTAGCGAACCGAGCGGTTCGGGTGTTTTTTCATGAACCGTACCACCCCTAGTGGCCGGTGCTGCCTGGGTTGCTACATCGCCGCCCTGCTTGTCCTCCGTCACAGACCCCGGCCTGCTGTGAGCTCGATTGAGGTCGGCCGGCGGCCCCGTGCTCAATACCCGCGCAAACTCACACTTTCTGGGTGACTGGACTACTACACGCCGCTGCCTTGACAGAGCTCCAGGGCCTGCAGCTCACTGTTCTCCCTCCCCTCTTCCTGCTACCGGCCGGCCGGTGAGTGACTGAGATCGCGGTCAGCGAGCTTGTTACGCCCGCAGTCTCTTACCGCAGCCCGTATGTTCCAGTTTATCTTATAATGGATATGTGTGTTGAGTTATTTAAACAAACAATCGGGGAAATAAACGCCTCTTGTCCGCGAGTCTCATTGATAGAGCCGCGGTGAGCTGGAGTCCATCAATGAGAGCTAGCTAGCCTCCTCCTAACTCTGACATTCACAAAAATGCATTCAATTGAAGTGTTAGCTAAGCTTTGTAAGACCTTGGGGAACCTGTAATATACATGCCGTGACGAAATTAAAACTGTAAATATACTTTAGTTATGCCGAAAGTGTAGCTAGCTAGCTGCGATATTTCCCCATTGTATTGAATGGGACATATAGCTAGTTAGCTAGCTGCTCCTCCTATCAAGACCCTGAGTTCATAGAAAATACCTTAAATTCAAATCGGACACAACGTTAGCTTTGTAAGACCTTGGGGTAGCTGTGATATAAGTGCCGTGACGAAATTCAAACTGTAAATATACTATAGTTATGCCGGCAGCGGAGCCCCGGTAGTGCAGTATCCACAAAGGGTGACTTTGCGCTGGGTATGGAGCCCAGCAGGCTGCCGCTTTCTCGTCAGACTGTGTGGAGCTCCTAAAGTCCAACACGTCTTACCAAATTTGCAATTAGCCATCAATTTTTGTAAAACGGCCCATATTTGGTGTGAATTTGGTAACGAAAGTGAATTTGGTAACGAAACATTGCAGTGTCTGGAATATGAGATTCTGTTGCGTCTCTAATGTGTGTATTGGGGATTCGCTCAACCAATCAGCGTGCATCTCTAATGTGTGTGTATGGCAATTTGCTCAACCAATCAGCGCGCAGCTCATCTAAGTATTCATGAACATACCATATTTGGAAGAAAAGCTCTTGTTACAAATAGGGCCAAAACACAAGGATGCATAAGGGCCAATAAAATATCAACCAGGCCATTTTCAGCCCAACCAATGTTACATACCCCATTAGGGGACCATAAGGAAGAGTGTCAAATACCCTATATAATCATTCTATCACCCCTTCAAAGCTTTGATTTGAAACCTGACCTCAAAAAGCACAATACACATTTCACAGCTGAACCGTGCAGTCTCACTTGTTTCCTGTAGGGGGCAATGATGCCAATGTCAGAGGCGTCCACAGGGTTGTAGAGCTTCTTGGCCAGCTGGCAGCAGTAAAGCATGGCCTGTACAGCCTCCACTGGGTTAAACCATGATGGGTTGTTACCTTCCCTCATTTCTGTGCCCTAGGGAAGAGCAAAATCCCTGGAATAAATGTGGGAGCTGAATATCCCAGTTACTTGAATAATCAAACAAAGACTATATTTTTAGATGTACGTAATAAACTTTTTTTTTTTTTTAATTAGTAAATACATACATACATACATACATACATACATACATAAATACATACATACATACATACATACATACAAAATACATACATACATACATACATACATACATACATACATACATACATACATACATACATACATACATACATACATACATACATACATACATACATACATACATACATACATACATACATACATACATACATACATACATACATACATACATACAATACAATACAATACAATACAATACAATACAATACAGGAACTTAAATACCCAAGCCAGTCTAGACCTTGGGAACACAAGGCAATATCATGCCCCCAGTGGCTGGGAGGAAAACCACTCATATGGCTCCTACACACCAGCCCCTAATTGCTTCTGGTAGAAGACAAAGCAATTATTAACAATATGAATAAAGGAACCATAATATAAAAAAAATAAAAAAAATAAAAAACTTTAAACAAACCCACACTTTGGTTTTGATACCTTATGCAAAAAATCTTTACTGCATAACCATATTTAACCCTTGGTGCACGTATTTACTCTGTGGCCTCACATAAGAGACATATTTTAGTTACAGGTCGTATGACCACATTTGTCTTTGCTTGAAGACGAACAGAACGTACAAGTCCCCTTTTATCAGGGAAAGTTTCCAGTATTCTTCCAAGCATCCAAGATCCACGTGGAGCTATAGAATCCACAACGACGACATCCCCAGGCATAAAGCTTCTTTTTTCCTTTGTCCATTTTTGTCGTTCCTGCAACAATGGTAGGTACTCGGGAGTCCATCCTTTCCAGAAGAGATCAGCAATATATTGGACCTGTTTCCATCTTCTTCTTGCATACAGATCACTTCTTTCAAAAAGTCCCGGTGGTAGAATAGGCTTCCCTTTCAGTAGAAGCAAGTGGTTAGGAGTCAATGCCTCAAGGTCATTTGGATCTTCAGATAGTTTAGTGATGGGCCGGTCGTTCAGCATTGCTTCAACTTCACAATCACTGTTTGAAATACTTCATCATCCAAACTTTGTTGACGAAGAACTGAACTCAGCACCCTTCTGATTATCCGTATGATGCGCTCCCAAACGCCACCGTGATGTGATCCAGAAGGTGGGTTGAAACTCCATTTAATTCCTTTTTGCAACAGGTATCTTTCAATGTGATCCTGATTTAACAATGTTAAGACCTCTCTCAATTCTTTTTCAGCTCCCACAAAGTTGGTACCATTGTCTGATCTCATCTGACAAACTTGTCCTCTCCGACAGATGAATCTTCGCAATGCATTGATACATGAACTTGTATCAAGAGAGTAAGCAGTTTCCAGGTGAATGGCCCTGCTTGTGAAGATCACTCCGTAACATTTTACAGGGTTACGTCCCCTTTTCACCTCGAATGGACCAAAATAATCAACACCAACATTAGTGAATGGAGGGAGATCAGGAACAATTCTCTCTGTGGGCAAGTCTGCCATCTTTTGTTCACCAGCCTTTCCTCTGTAGCGTTTGCAAAATCTGCATCTTGCTATTATTTTCCTCGTGGCAGAGTTAGCATTTGTGATCCAATATTTTCTCCTTACAGTGGAAAGCACATGGTTTCTTCCTGCGTGGCCCAACTGCTCATGAAAATGGCAGAGAATAAGAGTTGAGAGGTGTTGGTCTTTAGACAGGATGAGGGGATGTTTTGTGTCCTCAGGTAAAGCTGATTTATTGAGGCGTCCACACGACCCTCAGAAGGCCATCTTCTAGAACTGGATTCAGCTTGTAGATGGTGCTGCCTTTCTTCACAGATTTTTGAGATGATAATGCAGCAATCTCATCCTGGAATCTCTCGCGCTGACAAAAGGAAATCAGTGAGTTCTCACCTTCTAAGAGGTCATCCAGTGACAAGTTCTTCCCTTTGAGTGAAGATCGAAAAGCTTGCATTTCTTGCTGCACATCCACCATTGGCGCTCCATTAGCACTACTATGTGGGAGCTGCAACCGCTTTCTTTGCTTACTCAGCTTCAGCAGGATTTCTTTCAGTCTGAGGATCGATGCTTTGCTTAACCTCTGGATCATCACTTGGGACGCTGAAATCCAAAGGCAACCTTGGCCATTCATTTTCTGGATCCCATAGAAAAGCTGGGCTTTCAATCCATCTTTGGTTACCAACCTTTCAGCTGTCAATCCTCTTGAAGCGTCATCTGCAGGGTTTAGGGATGTGGGAATATAACTCCACTGTGAAACGTCTAAGTTGTCTCTTATCATGGAAACTCTGTTAGCAACGAAGGTTAGGAATCTTTTGTCCTCATTCTTGATATAGTTTAGAACTGATGTACTGTCGGTCCAAAAGCGCGATTTCTTCAGTGGAATCTGCAGCTCTGAGTGAAGCATCTTGTCAACTTTAATGGCTACAACAGCAGCAGTGAGTTCCAGACGAGGTATGGTGATCACCCTTGATATCATATGGCATAGTAGGCTAAACCGTGATTATTTCATACATTCATGTCCAGAAACATATTGGGGGAAATTCATTCAACATAATTCACAGCCAAATAACAATTAAAAGTATGTTATTTGAACATTTATAACCTAACCTGGCACTGCCTCCGTTTTGGTGTCTGCTGTGGTGCGCAGCGCTGTTCGGACCGTGCGCCGCTGCCCTTTTTTTCCTCCATAAACTCCGCTCTCAGCTCCTCTGGCAGTTGCTGCGTGAACTTCCTCTGGGACATTTTACAGCTGGTGCACTCCTTGGAGAGGATGTGTGCAATGATTCCAGCCAGGTGTAGCATGTATAAAGTTATATGAACACGTAGACAGCTACCGGCCATCTACGTGTACCGCGCCTTTCACAGAGTGAGCGCCTGGTGCTTTTCTTCTGATTCAGAACAAAGTCCATCCACGCCGTAGCCTACGTTACCAACTCTGGCTTTGCCTTCGGCCCATCGGTGATGCCCACACTTGTTACTCGAGATCGCTAGTTACGTTTCTCTGACAGAGACTATGATTATTACTAAGCAACCAAGATGCATCTTCAACCACGCAAAAGATTAAAAACAAAACCGTGAAAATCCGAGCCCGTGTATGGCCAAAATAGGTAAAAGTGATTTATATTTTCTTTGCCTTTTGTGTAATGTATATAGCCTAAAAACAATTTTAAATGAAAATACAGACTCTTTTAGGAAAAGTCAGATACCAGCAGGATTGTATTTTTTTATTTAGCAAAGTTATTACACATATAAATTTCAAAACGGTCAAAATGACAGTCCTGGTCCCTGGTTAAGGAACAGGCCACAGGGGGACCATCTAGCAGCATGTAGGCTACTCAGCATTAATGGGCCACCTCTTTCTGAATTCCCCTATAACCGAGCCTTGGAGTTATTTTTCCAAAAGCCAAGAAAAATCAAATGCACACAGCAAGGCTGCTAACTTTGCCACTGAGGCAAATATGCAATTAGTTTCATTATGAATGGTTTCATACTATAGCCTACTTTGGGTTTTGGTTTCCCTATGAAGAATTTCTTGGAAAATTCATTTTGTAGACCTACAGTTCCTCAAAAATACAGTTCAATCAAAACGAAATGAAAATATGCCTCATTGTGTGTGAACAGAGGTAAATAAATATTTGTGTTGCAGCGAAGTGTCAGTTCCGTTTAATACGTAAAACATTTTGCGGGCGGGCGGCGGGCCCTTTTCTGTACAATACAGACAGGACCTCTGGTTTGGCTTGTCACAGGAGTTACTTTCTTTTTGTGCTTTAACTCCTTGAGCATCAGCTTTTAACTCATCAGAAATAGACACATGAGTCGCAAAACTGTTTCTTAAAATATGAAAGGGGTTTTCATTTGAGACTTGTTTTTGGTACCTTTCGGAGATGGAGTGTCCTGAATGTCACCAAAGACTGGATCAGAAGCGATTCTGACCTGTTTCTCAATGAATTTGACAATGTCAGTGAAACAAGCTCTTTGTTTGGTTGTGTCCAAGATTTGGCATGCTTGTACTCTCCATTGTTCTGAGCTTATACGGAAGTTTCTGAATCACAGTTCTCATGGTTGCTGGCATGTTTAACTCTTGCAAATAATCAAGCTCTTCCATAGCATTGGAACATTCACGCAGATACACTGCATAAGCTTGGAGTCCTTTAATGTCCTCTGACTTGACAGTTGGCCAGCCAGTAATTTTTTCCATGTAGGCTGCTGTGACCTTTATTTCATTTCCAAAATGCTCCTTCAGTAGCTGTCTGGCAACAGTGTAACCTCTTTCTGGTGTCATATGAAGACAGCTGCGTACAAGGTCTCTTGGCTGTCCATTAGTAAATTGTTCAAGACAGTATAGACACTCCCCCTTATTGTTTGTTTTTGCTTCATGCAAACATTGGTTGGGCTGAAAATTGCCCGAATGCTATTTTATTGGGCCCTTAACTACCCTGTGAATATGGCTCTATTTGGAACAAGAGCTTTTCTTCCAAATATGGTATGCTCATGAATATTCAGAATGAGCTGCGCGCTGATTGGTTTGAGCAAATTACATAGAAATACATGGGAGACTCGACAGCAGGTCTCATATTTCAGACACTGCAAAGTTATACATTGTTTGTCGGGCTATTTCGTTATTAAATTCACTTCCGAGACTTTTTTAAGCGAGAAATCAACTATATAAAGCTCAAATATTGGCCATTTTACAAAAATTGATGGCCAATTGCAAATTTGGTAAAACTGTGTGTCGGATTTCAGTGCCGGTGCTGCCTGTGTTGCTGCCTCGCCGCCCGGCCTGCCTACCTTCACAGACCCCGGCCTGCTATGAGGTACTTGGAGCTCCGTCACGGCTGGCAGCCCACAGCACTCCATACCTGCGCAAAGTCACCGTCTTTTGGGCTAATGGACAACCAAATGCCGCTGCCCTGACAGAGCTCCAGGGCCTGCAACTCCCCTCTTACTGCTAGCTAAATGGCCCATGTGTGAGAGTGAGAGCGCAGTCAGCGAGCTCGTTACACCAGCAACGGCGGTCCACCTTTGGTTCCGCTGCGCTCCAGCTTCGGTGTCACTCCAAACGCTCCAGTACAGCTGCGGTCCACCTTCGGTGTCCCTGCGGTCCAACTTCGGTGTCGCGCCAAACGCTCCAGTACAGCTGCGTTCCACCTTCGGTTCCGCTGCGGTCCAACTTGGGTGTCGCTCCAAATCGCGTTGATCCCAATTATGAACACGTCAAATCCCACAGCCGAAGTGAAGCAGTTTTTTTTTAACTTAAATGTAGTGATTAAGTCCTATACTTAGCTGCTACTGGTTGCCAATTGCGATTAGTGTTTCTAACGTGTACTCAGACAAACGATATCCAGTCCTTTTCATTTAGGTTGCATTTTGCGTCGTTTATTTTGCACGTCCACAGCGTTGAGTTATAATGAATAATAAATCCTATAAAGTCCCATAAACAATGTAAGCCGAGCACAGTTAAAAAACAGTTTGCTCCTCTTCTTCAATTAACAACACCGGTTTGCATCAATACAGGAACTTAAATACCCAAGCCAGTCTAGGCTTGGGAACACAAGGCAATATCATGCCCCCAGTGGCTTGGAGGAAAACCACTCATATGGCTCATACCACTCATATGGCTCATACATACAGAAAAATTTTAAAGGGGTCTGAATGAATGAATGAATGAATGAATGAATGAATGAATGAGTGTGTGTGTGTGTGTGTGTGTGTGTGTGTGTGTGTGTGTGTGTGTGTGTATATATATATATATATATATATATATATATATATATATATATATATATATATAAATAAAATAACTAACACCTTTACATTTTTTCACTCCGTTTCATTGCAGCCATTTGCTAAAATCAAAAAAGTTCATTTTATTTCTCATTAATGTACACTCAGCACCCCCCATCTTGACAGAAAAAAACAAATGTAGAAATTTTTGCAAATTTATTAAAAAAGAAAAACTGAAATATCACATGGTCATAAGTCACTTTGCTGTGACACTCATATTTAACTCACATGCTGTCCATATCTTCTGATCCTCCTTGAGATGGTTCTACTCCTTCATTGGAGTCCTGCTGTGTTTAATTAAACTGATTGGACTTGATTAGGAAAGGCACACACCTGTCTATATAAGACCTTACAGCTCACAGTGCAGGTCAGAGCAAATGAGAATCCTGAGGTCGAAGGAACTGCCCAAGGAGCTCAGAGACAGAATTGTGGCAAGGCACACATCTGGCCAAGGTTACAAAAGAATTTCCGCAGCACTCAAGGTTCCTAAGAGCACAGTGGCCTCCATAATCCTTAAATGGAAGAAGTTTGGGACGACCAGAACTCTTCCTAGACCTGGTCGTCCAGCCAAACTGAGCAATCGTGGGAGAAGAGCCTTGGTGAGAGAGGTAAAGAAGAACCCAAAGATCACTGTGGCTGAGTTCCAGAGATGCAGTAGGGAGATGGGAGAAAGTTCCACAAAGTCAACTATCACTGCAGCCCTCCACCAGTCGGGGCTTTATGGCAGAGTGGCCCGACGGAAGCCTCTCCTCAGTGCAAGACATATGAAAGCCTGCATAGAGTTTGCCAAAAAACACATGAAGGACTCCCAGACTATGAGAAATAAGATTCTCTGGTCTGATGAGACCAAGATTGAACTTTTTGCCGTTAATTCTAAGTGGTATGTGTGGAGAAAACCTGCCCAATACAATCCCAACAGTGAAACATGGTGGTGGCAGCATTATGCTATGGGGGTGTTTTTCCGCTGCAGGGACAGGACGACTGGTTGCAATGGAAGGAAAGACGAATGCGGCCAATTACAGCGATATCCTGGAAGAAAACCTCATCCAGAGTACTCAGGACCTCAGACTGGGCCGAAGGTTCACCTTCCAACAAGACAATGACCCTAAGCACACAGCTAAAATGACAAAGGAGTGGCTTCGGAACAACTCTGTGACCATTCTTGACTGGCCCAGCCCGAGCCCTGACCTAAACCCAATTGAGCATCTCTGGAGAGACCTGAAAATGGCTGTCCACCAACGTTCACCATCCAACCTGACTGAACTGGAGAGGATCTGCAAGGAAAAATGGCAGAGGATCCCCAAATCCAGGTGTGAAAAACTTGTTGCATCATTCCCAAGAAGACTCATGGCTGTACTAGCTCAAAAGTGTGCTTCTACTCAATACTGAGCAAAGGGTCTAAATACTTATGACCATGTGATATTTCAGTTATTTTTTTAATAAATTTGCTAAAAATTCTACATTTGTTTTTTTCTGTCAAGATGGGGTGCTGAGTGTACATGAGAAAGAAAATGAACTTTTTTGATTTTAGCAAATGGCTGCAATGAAACAGTGAAACCATTTAAAGGGGTCTGAATACTTTCTGATATCCATCCATCCATACTTCTCATTCAGTTTGTTTCCTGTATTTTCATGACTATTTACATTGTAGATTCTCACTGAAGGAATCAAAACTATGAACACATGTGGAATTATGTACTTAACAAAAAAGTGTGAAATAACTGAAAACATGTCTTATATTCTAGTCTCTTCAAAGTAGCCACCCTTTGCTCTGATTACTGCTTTGCACACTCTTGGCATTATCTTGATGAGCTTCTAGAGGTAGTCACCTGAAATGGTTTTCCAACAGTCTTGAAGGAGTTCCCAGAGATGCTTAGCACTTGTTGGCCCTTTTGCCTTCACTCCGCGGTCCAGATCACCCCAAACCATCTCGATTGGGTTCAGGTCCGGTGACTGTGGAGGCCAGGTCATCTGGCGCAGCACTCCATCACTCTCCTTCTTGGTCAAATAGCCCTTACACAGCCTGGAGTTGTGTTTGGGGTCATTGTCCTGTTGAAAAATAAATGATGGTCCAACTAAACGCAAACCGGATGGGATGGCATGTCGCTGCAGGATGCTGTGGTAGCCATGCTGGTTCAGTATGCCTTCAATTTTGAATAAATCCCCAACAGTGTCTCCAGCAAAGCACCCCCATACCATCACACCTCCTCCTCCATGCTTCACGGTGGGAACCAGGCATGTAGAATTCATCCATTCACCTTTTCTGCGTCGCACAAAGACATGGCGGTTGGAGCAAAAGAACTCAAATTTGGACTCCTCCGACCAAAGCACAGATTTCCACTGGTCTAATGTCCATTCCTTGTATTTCTTGGCCCAAACAAATCTCTTCTGCTTGTTGCCTCTCCTTAGCAGTGGTTTCCTAGCAGGCCTGATTCGCGCAGTCTCCTCTTAACAGTTGTTCTAGAGAAGTGTCTGCTGCTAGAACTCTGTGTGGCATTCATCTGGTCTCTAATCTGTTATATATATAACTGCTGTTAACTTGCGATTTCTGAGGCTGGTGACTCGGATGAACTTATCCTCAGCAGCAGAGGTGACTCTTGGTCTTCCTTTCCTGGGGCGGTCCTCATGTGAGCCAGTTTCGTTGTAGCGCTTGATTGTTTTTGCGACTGCGCTTGAGGACACATTCAAAGTTTTCGCAATTTTCCGGACTGACTGACCTTCATTTGTTAAAGTAATGATGGCCACTCGTTTCTCTTTACTTAGCTGATTGGTTCTTGCCCTAATATGAATGTCCAATAGGGCTGTCGGCTGTGTATCAACCTGACTTCTGCACATCACAACTGATGGTCCCAACCCCATTAATAAGGGAAAAAAATCCACTAATTAACCCTAACAAGGCACACCTGTGAAGTGAAAACATTTCAGGTGACTACCTCATGAAGCTCATTGAGAGAACACCAAGGGTTTGCAGTGCTATCAAAAAAGCAAAGGGTGGCTACTTTGAGGAATCTAAAATATAAGACATGTTTTCAGTTATTTCACACTTTTTTGTTAAGTACATAATTCCATAGGTGTTCATTCATAGTTTTGATGCCAGTGAGAATCTACAATGTAAATAAAGGAAACGCATTGAATGAGAAGGTGTGTCCAAACGTTTGGCCTGTTGTTTGTTTGTCACACACACACACACACACACACACACACACACACACACACACACACACACACACACACACACACACACACACACACACACACACACACACACACACACACACACACACACACACACACACACACACACACACACACACACACACGTCATGCCATGTAGCATATCCTTTGCGTAGCATGTGAAACATTTTTATTATCTTCATTAATATCAATGTGATACTTGCTACCAAACACCACCTTAAAACTTTGTGTGCACAGTGCACCTACCAGATTAGGGTTGTATCCCCAGTCATGTCTGGAGTACAGTTGGTTGGCCATCAACCTCTCCAACAAAGACACCCCCAGGCCAAAGGCAGCAGCCAGCTTGGACTTCACTATTGGACCCAACTGACAGGGGTCTCCGGCCAACACTATCTAAGCAGGTGAGAAAAAAAAAGTAATTATTAATCAAAAAAGCTTGGACATGTTTTCAATAATAAGGCTCATTTTCTTTTCTAAATCATTTTTTCCCCGAAGTAAAAGAATTGATTTACCAGAATTACCGCCGAGTTGTTTGACTCGATTTACTAGAATTACCGCCTTGCTGTTGTTTGACTCCACTAACCATTCAAGTTGCAGTTTACATCCATATCTGTCCACTTGTATAATATATGTAGTCAAGACTTTGAAGAATATTTTTTGGCAAAACATGGATGCTTCACACACATCTTCAACCCAGCAGCACAAACTATCTATACAATCACCTCAGCTTCATGGTGGACACCCAAGATTAGTGTCACCAATTCAGTATTGGACCAATTGTCTCCCCTTATGTTCCTGAGTTATGGGGTTGAATAATAGCCAGAAAAGTGCTTTTGCAAAACAGGCGTTCCTGAGATATCGCAATAATGTGACCTTGACATTTTACCTACAAAATCAAATCAGTTAATCCTGGAGTCCATGTAGTCAGTGAGTGTGCATTTGTGCTGACCTGTCCATCTTTCTCTGATACAAAACTTATGGGAATCAGGGACTCTGGTTCTGTGGCCTGGCCGGCTTCATCCAGAAACACATGGGTAAAATGTCCCACTCTGAGGAAAAACAAATCCACAGTAAGTGAACTGAGAAAGTAGGAGATAGAAGTGAGGACAAAAGCTGTATACAACTATCCCAACTACAGCCCAGGCCTTACTGTAGTCCTATATTATGGAACATGGCAGCGCTGGAGCAGGTGCTGACCACAATCCTGTGAAAAGAGGCATGACGGATGTCCTCTCCTGCCCTCGAGTACAGTCTCAGCACTTCTGGGATGGACTAAGAAAAAAAAATTTAACATCAACATGGCATGCAACTTTTAGATAATAAAGCAATGTGCTAAAAATAGATGCAGACAGAGCATGTGATCACAACCTTATCTATTATTTAAAAAGGGTTACCGATAAGCATACCCCCCAACCTGGGGTAAATGTAGATGGCATCTGTACAGACCATACTGTACACACAGGAGCATGCATATTTTCCCTTTGATCATACACATTTTAAATTAGGTGTGTGTTGCCAAAGGAACTGCAGTGAATCCCTTTTCCCTGATGATGTTAAGTACCTCTTCCTGCCTACAAGATGCGTTGACGCGGGCCATACTTGCAGCATGCAGGAAACCACTGTCATGTAGGCGGACGCAGATGAGGTCAGCAGCACTGTTGGAAGGAGTGCATACGAGTATCCGACTACTGGGGAGAAAGTGGTAAACCTGGAGGTGGAAATACTTTATGAAGTCACACAAGCAGGGAACCAGAAGGGGAGTAAGTTTGACAGGCATAAAATACTCACACTCACTATTGCAGCTCTAAGTTGTTGAGAAGTTTGCCATCAATACCAGTGTGAACACAACATTTTCAATCTTCCTTGTCCAAATTACAACATTAGACCATCAACTTGAACAGGTGGAAAATGTGGACACCACAGGAAAAATTCCAAAAATAAAAATGAATGCGGGCAGGGTCTGAGGCACTACTTCAATACAACAAAGCTATAACTCGTTGGATGCATTTGTTTAAGAATACATTGTGTTATTGGTCAAATACATTTAGGGACTTTCAATTCTAGTGTTTGTGGGTATGTACCTGTAGTATGGCCTCTATGAGGGTGATGGTCTTTCCAGTGCCTGGAGGTCCAAACAGCACATAAGGAATGGGACGACACTCCCCTGCCATGATCCTCTTCACTGCCTCTCTCTGAGGGGGGTTCAGGTCCGGGTTAAAGAATTTCCCTGGGCTGGGGATGGGTTTGGATGCCAGTCTACCATCTAGAAGCGATTACACATTTGTCATTGGTGCTCTCAATGTCTTCTGATATGTGGCAAAGCTTGTACCAAATCAAATCTGTACCTTTAGTCTGTGTGGCCTTTGACTTCATGTCGATGGAAATGCTTGACAACTTTCCATTTTCCATGGCTGGAGTCTGTTGTTCAGATACAATAACACTTAATCAAAACTTAATGACTTAATGTCTTTTTTGTCCCCCCCCGCCTCTCTCTCTTTTACCTTATTGTCCTCTTTATTTTGGTCTGGCTCCTCTACCCACTTTCCTGTCCACTGAGGGGTCTGAACAGTCACTGTCGAGGGGAAGAGAACTGCACAACAATGTGAAAATGACAGCAATTTAAATCTTACTGGACTACTTTTAAAATGAACCGTCATGAAAGCTTATGTGAAGCTCTCCAGTATAAATAAAACCAGAAGTATAAAACAAGACTTCTTAAACTTGTAAATATTCAAATCATGATATGGTCTATTAAACTCTGTAGAAATACAGATATATGATGTCATTTTTGGTTGTCAAAAAGATTGTAAGCGCCTGAGCAAGCAGACACTGCTGGGGAAGTAAAAAATGATTTTTAATTCATCCCTTGGGCAATTCTGTTTTCTCTTTCTCTCACTAAGGCAAAAAAGAGGCGAGGTATAAACGGCACCCTCTGGAGCCAAGCTTTTTCAATATAAAAGCGGCTCGGGAAATTACTTTAGTTCTGCGTTTGCAGTGGAACATTTTTTCATCCTCATGAATGTCAGTTCGATACTTGCTTCTAAAGACATCTTATATTGTACCTTCCTAAGAGCACTGTATAATGCATGCAATTTTATGTAACCGTGGATTTCCACCAGATGCGGAAAAGCTCCGAAACGGCGGCGGAGTCATTAGGTTTCCATTAAAGTCAGCGGGTGTATTTCCTCTGGCTGCATAACGGCTGCGTTCCGACTGCGTCCCAGCTCCGGCGATCCACAGCCCTCCGCAGCAGATACGCAGAGCTTCTATTTCTGCCGGACGCCGGAGAGCTCCGCAGCAATTCAGCACACGGTAGATAGTGCGGGACAGGAAGTCGAGCACAGAAGCAAATTAAAACATCCGGTTAATTTTCAAAATAGAATACACCGTGCTCACGGCAGATCATATTTCCCTGCACTACACCTTGAAACACAGCACAGAGCTGTTGCCCCTCTACTCCTCTGGATGGAAACTAACGGTTGTTGGTTTTGTGGTTCTATTCTACCTGAATTCGCGAGAACTTGTGGGTCCTCGTGACTACAGCTGTCGGTCATGGCCGCAGCCGTGCCGCAACAAATCGGGACCCGGTGGGTATTGACGGACGGCGGAGCACGCAGCAGACACGCAGCGGAGCCGGTCCGCAGCCGTTATGAATCTGGTGGAAATGAGGAGTAAGACTTAAAGCGATTCAAATAAAACCTTAACTTACTCTCCACAAACTGTTTTGTCTGTTCAAGTGCATTGTGACACCGCCTCATGGTCAATCTGGTAATACAAGCAGTCAAAATACTTGTATTACAACGATGACGCATTATTTCCGGATGAAATATGACTGCATTGCGTTTATGAAATCAAAAACATAATCTCTTTTCTAACCTGTTATAAGAGAAATCAACATCAAGTGGCTCTCCGAGGTAGCTGCGCTGAAACTCTGCATTCACTCTCAAACTCACAGTCTCGTCTTTGATCTGGGAGTCAAAACAGAGCTTTTTTTTTAGATTAAATCTAAAGAAAGAGAGAAGATTATGCAGAACATAAAAAATGCTTCAGAGTATCAAATATCTCCGTACCTCTGTGACATAACTAACATACTCCATTACCACACCTGCACTCTGGGGTTTCTTCAAAACTATTCTGTCACCTGCAGAGAAAACTAGTCAAAACCCTTCTTGTGTTGCACAAAAAAATTCACAACATGAACCGTTGCAATAATTCAACAATGATTAAGAAGGACTCCTAAGGCTTCCTCACCTATATTGAGACTGGGTCTGCCGTCGGCCAACCCAAGGACCTCTAGGTGCAGGTAGACAGCCCCTTTCGTGAGAAGGGCACCTTCAATTGAAAATTCTTTCATTTCCCTCTCTGCATTCAGCTCTTCCAGCCAGAGAAGGATTGAGAAACGCGAACGCATGTTGGATGGTGACAGCTCCTGAGCGAACAGGCACAGCAGGAGAAGGATAATGTGATATTTCAGTTGATCTCTGAGGGCAAATATGGTATATTTTCTTTCCCTTACCACAGGAACCAAAACACGTAACAGAAGCCACTGAGTCAATTATATGGCACTTTGTGTCCTCTAAAATAAACGGTCTTTTAATATCATACATCGCCCTGCTCGTGAAATTAAGAGGCCCAGATGTTCACTCCTTGTGCTGATTCAGAAGGCATGTATTCACAAAGAAAATCAATATTGGTAGCCTTCATTACCCAAAGTACTTTAATGCACCATTAAACTAATTTATTGTGTAGGTAGCCATAATCCAACTCTTAATTTGCAACTTCCGTTACCTCATTCTACATGACCAGCTAAAATTCATCACAGGCATGCTCACCTCTCCTAGGCAGGGCTGAACTACCAGCACATCGCTCTGTGCCTCCACACAGTCTCTGAGAGCCTGGGGCAATGGGAAGTTAGGTAGGAAGGTTGGCAGCCGCCGCTTGGTGAGCCTGCAGGTGCAAAAGTCAATCTCAAACAAGAGGTGACAAAAAAAAAAAGGTCTCTTTTTTGGAAGCTTGCTGCATGCAAAAGGTGCAAATATTTATTATGATCAACCCACATATACCCATTATATATTAGCATTCCTAAGCACATATAGTAAGTGCCAAATTATCTGAGTAGCTTAGATAGGTAGGCAATTAATTTCAAGCTTGGTGCTCTTCCTCAGGCGGCAGCAGAATCAGTTGTGTTGATACCTTGGTGCGTCTTTTGGAGCAGAGACCGTGATCACTTGAGTAGGCATTGTTGAGACCAGACTTGCATCTCTGGGACTGTAGGGCTCAGAGGGCTGCAGCAGGTTCTCCTCTTTACTACCGACTGTGACCTCCAGGCGCCTCCCGATGGTGAAAGAGGAGAAATGCAGCAACAGCAGCTCAGCACAGCTTCCCAGGCTCCTGAGGAGTTTCCCCACATGAGATTTAGTTGTACAGACAACCTAGTAACAAGAGCCCCACAGATCCACTTGACACTTGAAAAAAATAAGAGCTTGTTATATGGCAAAACAGCATGCCCAGATATAGTCAAAATTCCATTCCACATTTATCTTATTGATCCACTACTCTTCTTTCAGTTTCTGTTATCTGTAGTGTTTCAAAATAACTTACTTTGCTTGGCAGGCTACTACAATTGACAACCTCTCTCCTGGTGAAATGTCCATCTCTCTTTCCTCCCTCCTTACACCGGGGGAATGGGTAATATCCTTCTGCACCTCACCATTTTCTTTGTCTATCTCTTTTGCATCACTGACTTGCTTTTCTGAAGACTCCGAGCAGATTTTAGACTTGGAGCAGTTTTCTTGCAAAGGCGGTCTTTTGTGTCTTAGTGGTGTGAAGCCTTTGACAGCAACCAGGGTGAACTGTTCCTCTGAGTCCCAGCCAGCAAAGTCACAGCACTTCAGCCTGTGGGTCTCTGAACCTTTATTTCTGTGATGAGAGAAAGATCAAGATTATAAAATAGTGCATTGTGCTACAGGTGGAAAGTCATTTGCTCTGTAACATATTTAGAGATATTAGTAATCTCATTTTATCTCAGATTTGAGAGGTTTGTACCAAAAGACCTATGCTCTCAAGAGTTTTAATGAAGCTTGCAAAGATAAACTAGAATTACCACCTCGTGGTTATATGCCTCTGCCAACCAGTCAAGTTGCAGTTTACATCCATGTTTGTCCAGACTAACATAATTTATTTACTGAAGACTTTGAAGGAATAAAAAAAAAAAAGGTATTAGTTATATATTTTTTGAGTTATCACTATATTGACATGTATGATTCCACTGAATAATTTCCAATGAGAAGCATGCTGTCTTCACTATATCAGCAAAACCAATGATATTGTGGTGAACTGAGAGGAAGAGGACAGAACACAAAGTTCAAATATGGATGCTGCTGCAAAGAAGCTACGAATTCTAAAATGGGGATGCTTCACAAACATCTTAGACCCGACAGAACAGAAGATCTATACAATCACCAGTTCCAAGGTGGGCACCCAAGATTAGAGTCACCAATTCAGTATCCGACCAAATGTCTCCCTTCTGTTGCTGAGTTATGGTGTTGAATAATGGCAAGAAATGATGATATCACAGTGAAGTTCACCTTTGACTTTTTGGATATAAAATGTCATGCAAAATGCATATGAATTTTTGAGTTGTGGCCAAAAATGTGTTTGGTGAGGTCACAGTGCCCTTTGACCACCAAATTCTAATAAGTGCATCAAGTGGATGTTTGTGTCAAATTTAAAGAAATCCCCTCGAGGCGTTCCTGAGATATTGTGTTCACAAGAACAGGAGGGACAAAATCTGGCCACGGCTATCGCCGGCACGGAGCCAAATGTTCTTGGACGATAACCAATGCTAATCATAAGAACTATAGGTATATTTTACAGAGGTTTGTTATTAGTGCTTTAATTTAGTTTTACTCTGAATGTGAATATTTTCTTTCTTCTTTGGTCACTCACTGTATCCAGAGCACCAGCTCTCGTTTCTCCCCAATCATCAGATCCTCAAACTGGCCATAGACTGTTACATCCAGCCCCCCTTTGTTTTCCAAAATGCTCTGGAGTTCAGCCTCTGGAAGACATGTAGCAGAAGAATTCCCACTGCAACAATAATTAAGGGGGAAAAAAGCCATCAAAATACTGATCTGTATCACCAACATTTTTACAAATATGGAAAACCACTAAACTTCTGATGATAAAGAAACTTCAGTCGATTCAGTCATTTATTAAGCTAAAATAGTGAAAACAAATATCAGGTTCGCAAATGAGGATTTGCTTCTTTGTCATATATCACAGTAAACTGAATACCTATGAGTTTTGGACCTTTGGTCAGACTATACAAGACATTTGAAGACCTCGCCTTATAAATTATTTTCCTCTTACATTTGAGAAAAAAAAAAGAAGTTTGTTGTAGCCCTATAAAGATACAATTCCAATACCTTTGAAGGCAGGGTGCCATGCACAGGGCCCTCCAACAGTAGAGGGACTGACTGCTCTCCACCATTACCAGGTTGACCAAGTGCCCTGGCAAAGGCTGGTAGTGGGCAGGCAGCAGCAGAGAATCCAGGCTGAAGAACACATCGTCCTCAACCACTCCAATATTACCATACACACTGGTCACACGCACCTGGAGATAGCAGATCATTCAGAGGAGGGGAATGAAATAAGTCATTAGATTTATAACCAAACAAGGATATAATATTACTCAACTGGATTAGACAGACATGAATGAGCTTTTAAGCATTAGCACGTTATCAAAATTAATTACAAATGCAACTGAAGTACTAAAAAAAAGGACTAAATTGATTAATGAGTGGATATAGCCAAAGACTTTCAATGATGCAATCACCTTGTCTAGGCGGCAGTAGCGTAAAGGAGCCACAGAATGAGCCTGGGTGGTCCACTGTGATCCACTAAGATTGATAAAATATTTAGCTTGGACCCAGTCTCCTTTCATTGGCTCATAACCTGACAAAAAGGAGAGAAAATAGACAAAGTGTGCCAACAAGCAGGAAAGTTGACATCAGCCTTTAGCCAAGTGCTAATAAAAGTTAGTGTGGCTGTGAGTTTGACTAACCTACTCTCAAGTTTGAGAGCTAACTAAACATCAACTGTAAAAATAGGATAGCTGTTAAATCTGTAAAATGTCTACTTCTGCCTAAAATGCTGGACAGTTCTGGGACTGAAAGACCAGTGTGGGTGTTAAAAACAGTATGTTTTTGCAAAGCATCATGGGGTCAAGACCATATTAGCGAGTAAAGTACAGTAAGTATCGATACCTTCCCATAGACTGTAGCGTGGGAAGTACGTGGTCTGGTTTATGTAGCCACCATCTTTTTCAAATGATGTGACTGTGCCAATGAGAGGCCGCAGCTGCATACTGTCCGCTTCTATTGAGGTTTTTCCTCCATCCTCCCAAGCATCTGCATTCTTCTCCACCTAAATAACAGGATTATATGGTGTATTTCTGACATGTTATATGTGCATCATGATGGCCCTTTTTCCTGACAGATTCACTGTAAGTCGAGGGAACAAAGTACAAGTATAGCTTAAATTCCCACATTTCTTCAGTCACCTCTCTGACTATGCCAACTCTTATATCATATTAGAGGAGCAACGCATCAATCAACAAAAGAGATGCATAAAACATTTGGATTCTGATATTTGAGTTGATGAATATGTCCTATTTCACCAAACCCCAAAACACAACTTAACTGAAACAAGGTACATTTTAATTGTATGTTGTTTGCAATATTCATGCCGGCCATGATTCTCACCCTTAAAGCTTTCCATCCACCTTGGGCACCATCTCGTACTGCTATGCAATTTACAACGTCTCCTTCTTTCAAAGGTACCCCACCCAACACCTCTCCACTAGTGAAGTAGATTGCATCGTCTATCATGGCATAGTCAAGGCACAGCTGAGTTACCACACTGCCCCGCAGGTGGCGAATGTCCTCCATGCCTAACAAGCAAAACAAATGTGGACCAAAAACGACATGGTATCAATGCTGTTGGATGTGTTGCCATTGTAGTGTTTTAAACACCAAGCAATATAGAATAATTAAGTAAACTTGATCTAGCTAGCTATACTTTGTGGGAATGTTGCATTTACCTGGTGTACCGGAGAAAATGCCTTCTCCATCCACCTCTACCGTCCTCCACAATGGAGAAATCAGCTTAGATAGCATACACCGCACAGCAGTAAGCATATCTGCAAAATGGTAGCTGAAGTAGCTAGAAAACGGAATCATGTTAGCAGGTAGCGGTTTTTTTAACATCACAAACATGGGTCACATTGTGTATTGCTTTTGGCATTAACGTTACTTGCTGGCTAATACGTCCGGGAACAGTTTTTAAAAAATAGATTGTCATCTATCCAAATAACCAAGTTCGTCAGCTAACCTAATCCTAGGTAGTTAACGTTAGCTCACACCAAGTTAGCTAGAAAAAAAATGCTATTTTTCCAAAGCTAACGTTAGCTTAAAGTTACTTGATTCGGCGTGTAGCTAGATGAGAGTAATTGAGGACATTATATAAGAATAAGGGCTAGGTGATGTTATTTTTTTTTTATAATTACCGTTGTCAACACAAATATTAACTAAACAAACGTTAACATTACAATTCACGTGTTGGAAAGGAGACTTCTTCACTTTTTCTTCTTCTTTGTTTTTTTTGTGGCTGATTCAGCCCGGCCCGGATGCAAAGCACTTGACAGGTACGCGTACGTACGTGCGCGGGAGCGCTGGGTCAAACGCGGTCAACCTTATCTTAATACATCCATGGGTCAACCATTCATGTCTACGACGAGGGGAGGTGCTAAGAAAAAAATGGTGAACCTACCAGATATATGTTCACTGTCAAACCAGCCAGGTCCTTCATATACTGTCTATGGCCAGGTCGCACTGAGAATTGGTTGAGGCAACAAAAACCCTACCTAAAGCCATGACCCTATGGACCCTAATGTTAGTTCATTTAAATTTAAAATGGAAATGGAAAGTTTGTGAATTGTCTGCTTTTGTTGTGTTTTCAGTTAAAGCTTACTAGAAGGCAGTAGCCTAATAAAGATTAATTTACCTAAAGAAAATCGAGGAAAGGGAAGTTTTTCTCACCACACAAGGTTTCTTCCTAAAAGGAGTTTTTCCTCGCCACTGTCCACTAACTGCTTGCCCTTGAGCAAGAGGGAATTACTGGAATTGTTGGGTCTTTGTAAATTATAGAGTGTGGTCTAGACCTACTCTATCTGCAAAGTGTCCTGAGATAACTCTTGTCATGATTTGATACTATAAATAAAATAAAATTGAATTGAATTGAATTAAAATGTCTATCATGTATGCTAGAATCTAAGTTATTTAATCCTTTGCCTAACGTTACCCTCCACAGTTGTTTGTTTTGGCTAAAGCAGTTTGACATTTTATAAAGTGAGATGACAGTGTTGCAAACGTTGCAAGTTGTTAAAGGTCCCATGGCATGAAAATTTCACTTTATGAGGTTTTTTAACATTAATATGAGTTCCCCCAGCCTGCCTATGGTCTCCCAGTGGCTTGAAATGGTGATAGGTGTAAACCGAGCCCTGGGTATCCTGCTCTGCCTTTGAGAAAATGAAAGCTCAGATAAGCTGTTCTGGAATCTTGCTTGTTATGAGGTCATAACAAGCGAGGTTACCTCCCCTTTCTCTGCTTTGCCCGCCCAGAGAATTTGGCCAACCCATGAGAGAGAGACATTATGGCTTTCAAATGAGAAAAGTGGCAGTTGGTCAAGGCCACAACCCCACTCTCCACCTTGCCCCGCCCTCTCTCCTCCTCAATAGCTACAGACACAGAAATGGCACGTTCTGAGGAAAGCTCATTGTGGGACTGGCTCTAGTGGCTGTAATTCAGCACCAAGGCTGCATTTCGGGAAAGAGACTTCAGATACAGTAGGGGACCACTAAGGTCTATATAAAAGCATCCAAAGAGCACCATGTCATGGGACCTTTAACATATGCTAACTCTACTGAGTAGGCCTATGTCACCACTGATGAATAGAGAATCCACTGTAAACTCGTTTGCCACATTTAAGCATTAAAGAACCATCTTTTTACTTACCAACTGTCTCATTCATCTCTCTGTGGAACACTTTTTTTTTAATGATTTCATCTGGAAGGAAAACACTGTACCGGTACTCTTTTTCAGCAACACCCACTGCATCACTCTCAATGCCATCACATTCACACCTGCGATCTGCCAGTGTGTCGTCTGTGCTTTACTGAATTTATAACAAACTGTACTGATGAGTCAGTCTGCTGATCTGATGTGTGACATGTCCCCCTGTCATTATCCTCCTCTCCAGCAAGTATTATAGCAAATATTATTTCAGTGTAAGATAGACCTTTTTAATACGATAGTGTTGCTGCCGAGTGTGTTCCTTACAGCCTTCACTCACTTATGTCTTAGTCTTAGTATTAAAACCGTTTTTCACTTTAGATTATCACTGTGTGCGCACCAGGGTTGTAAAAAATATGTGTGTTGTTTTGTCTTTGTAATGACAATTGCCCAAGGGATTCTGAATATCGATGGATAAATCTGTTAAGTGTTTTAACTTAAGACTGGAGATTTATGTCAGGCAGTGCTGCATATAGTGTACGCATAGACTCTGTCACTCTCGTGAAATGGAATGGAATTTGGTACCTTCTTGCATTAACTAACTCACATTTCTAACATGTTTGAACTTTCCACCAACACCACACTGTCTCCCTTTCAATTGCTAGGGCTCAATATTTGTACTGAGTAGCATACCTTCAAAGTATTGATGGATTCACAATGATATCAAGTTATCGCAACAGTGCCAATAGAACATTCTCTGAAAATCAATACCATAGGCGGCGGGTGAGGTGGAGGTTTGGGTAGGCTAATGTGGGAGGGAGGTAGATAGCCGCCTATATGATCCGTGGTAAAACCGGTTAAACCAGAGACAGTTTAGAAAGGATCTTTGGTAAAACCGCTCTGAGGACGCGCTCATTGCGTCCTCAGAGCGTTGCATGACGACCTTATATTTTGATCTGACAGTTGTTTAGAGATCGCTGAATTAATGGCCATCTGAAAAAGAAAACAAGGATTTCAACTTCCGAACCGAGACGGCATTGCACCTCTTCTCTTTTTATAGCCTAATCGAATACATACACAGTCAATGGCAACGGCCGACAGGACGCCGTTGTGAATACGTTTAATGGTCATTATGGTGTACTTGCATTAATGTGAATAATAGACTAATAATGATAGACCTTACTTGATTACCCATCAGCATAAAATGTGTTGAATAATTATCTCAGGAGGTCCATCAAGTAGCTGTTCTGTAGAGTTCAATTGTATCCCACAGTCTTCTGAAGTTATTAAACGTGTATTGTTATTTTACAATTAAAACTGCTCGAATTGTCATGCAACAATACCTTTGACAAAAGTTAAATGTTCATTGTGATTTGTTATCTGTCTTGTGCAAATCAAATATCTGCAAGTCAAAGTCTTATTTAAAGAGGAAATGGTGCTTTGGAAAATGCCCAGCAGTCAAGTGAGGGGTATGAAGGACTTGTAGTTAATGGATTTGCAAAAAGAAGTAAAACATGAAAAAAACACTGATATGGTCTATATGGCACACCATGTCCTCTATGTTTGCAGCTGTTCCCAAAAAGCATTTTTATGAAGGTGGTTTAAAATGATGTGCCTTCAGGAGATTGTGGCATGTGATAGCACATTAACATTGCAAGTTTATATATGAACCATTAAAACCGTTTCCACGGGTGTAGCCTAGAATCATACACTAGTTTTTATGAGCACAAAGGGAAGTCATGCTTTTATGTTTGATTGCTGAATGAGAACGGTTTATACAGTGAATCAACAACCAGGCTCTATGTGTGGATCATGTCATATATTTTTTCGGTCACTCTGAATGTTTTCTTATTGTCTGACTTTGTCATGACAATTTTCGTTGTGTACTGTCAATGCAGTAGCTTAGTCTGTATAGGGGACTTGGCTTGAGAACCGGAACAGAGGGTGGCCAGATCAAGTCCAGGTTGGATCAATGTCATGGAGTGTGGACAGGTAGCTGGAGAGGTGCCAGTTAACCTCCTGGGCACTGCCGAGGTGCCCTTGAGCAAGGCACTGAACCCCTAACTGATTGGAGTGACGCAATCACGTGCGCGTGTGTAATGATAAATAACAACAGAGTGAAAAAATGTAAGAAAGAATGTAAAAAAGAGAGATTAATAAAGTTCTTCTTCCTCGTGACAATGATGTGACCCTACTTTCACCACAAGAGGGCAGTGGCGGCACTCTTTGTACACAAAAACAACTACCGTCTTTGCTGCAGAGTGCAAATGAGGCCAAGGGAGGAATCAGATCAGATACTAATCTTCAAGTCGGTGTTGCTATAACTGGACACTCTACTTGCCCTGTTTAATGACAACAAATGGCACGAATCCTCAAAAATTATGCCAGCTATTCTGAAGACCATTGGGAAAACAGATTCCCTCCTTAAACATAAAGTGTTTGACATGAGCCTAGACTTCCCCTATATATCTGTAATCAGCAGCTAAAATACACAAGCATATGAACAAGTACCTATACAGTCAATTCAATCTGATTGTTGGACAGAGTTTGGCCAGGGTGTCAGTAGTTATTTAAAGAAGAGTTGGCTTCCTGCCCATATTGCTAAGAATACGCATGTCAACATAAAAAAAAGTTTACAGACATTTTGGAATTTATACAAAAAGAAACTAGTAAACTAAATATGTTCACATGTTGATGACATCTATTCAAAATAGCACAGCCCACATAAAAACATGGGATTCATTTGATAATCCCTTCTGAGATCTGTCTCCATTCTCTTTCATTATGGAAACCAGATGCAAATACCGTATGAATTCATTTGGAATGATGAATGTATATAAAACACAGGGGAAGTGCAGGAACATTACATTGACAAACAGAGCCAGTGTTTTTTGGTGTCTGTTATTCATTATAATGGAATGAATGCACAACATTGCACTGTATAGCATAACATACCTAAAAAGCATTTCATAATGTGTGTATTTGACATATTTTTGTTTCACGGTGATTTGAGTTTTCCTTTCCTTTCCAATTGACCAAACTGCTGGCAAACTTTCTATATAACTGTAATACAGCAGCTGTTGTTTTAGACAGGAAGCTGATTTTTTTCTGAAGATCAGTATGCAACTATTCTGATAACAATCCAGTTAGTGATATCATGATAACTGCCAAATCCTATATTACATTAGATGTCATTTAGCTGACGCTTTTATCCAAAGCGACTTACAATTGCTATACACGAGAGGCCGCACACCTCTGGAGCAACTACGGGTTAAGTGTCTTGCTCAGGGACACATTGGTTGATGTACTGCAGTGGGAATCTAACCCAGATCTCCTTGCACCAACATATTATCTAGAGCAGTCAGATCGCACACACTTCACCCTTCAGTTGTTTTTACCTACATTTTTTTTTAAATATGCATGCTTGATCCAGATCTGAACTGAAAGAAACACAGAGACAAGAATGGGAAATATGTAAAATATTTCTTTTTCTAAACCCTGGGCTAGATCCCTAGTCAAGGTAAGACATTTCTGTGTGGAGTTTGCATGTTATATATAAACGTTATTGCAGACACAGGTACATATAACACATAATACAATATACATAGTAGTATATGTATATGTTAGTTAGGTTGAACCAGAAAGGTTTAAATGCACAGTCACATTACAGTGTGCTGTGCAAACATGTATGTGACAATAAATGATAAACTAAAACTTGACCCTCACCTGCATATGGATCTGCATCAAAAATAAACTATTTGTTGCATTGTTTGTTACATAACCTTCCATGTGTTACTTTTTAACATTTTGCAAACAATTTTAAAAATGAAAGAAATTACAAATGGTAAAGACTAATCTAAAAAGACACGAGTGGAACACTGAAGAGTAGCCTTACGAATATTGTAAATTGCTGTTAAAGATGTTACATTAGTAAATATGTAAGAGGATCATATGCTCAGTACTCTTAACCTATAGTCTCCCACTATTGTTTTCTTCATACAGTTTTCTATTATGACATTATCAATCCAGGTTAGCTGCTACTCTGAGTCTATTTGTGTTGTTCATGCCATTTAAGTGCTTGTTGTTGTGCACATAGTTAGCATATTAAATATTCTTACTTTTCTACATTCAACATTCAGCACTCCCTTTTTTGTGGTATTACTGATCCATTTGGGAAGCCTTTTCTCATTGTCAACATTAAATAACGGGCGTAAAAGGTAATTAGTCAGTTATCTAATCATTTCATCCAAAAAATGTGTAGGCGTGTTCACACTACTTTACCTGACAAAGACCATCTTTCGTGGAACCGTTTGCAATCATGTTTACATTTTTGGGGAACATCAAGCAGTGCGTGGGTACTTTTTGATTTTCAGTACACCTCAAATGAATTTAAAAAACATTTTAGGAAATACACTCTTTGTTGGCCGGGTGCCTGGCAACCTCATGGTGACGACAAGAGTTTAAGACAAGGAAACCAGCACAGAACCCCCTTAAACCACAGCATGTTGTTTTTTTCACTTTTTGTGGATTTTGTTTGGATTAAGTTCATTAGTGAGCTTTAGAGTTGCTGGTACCTTCAGACAGAGGCAGGCTGTTTACCTATTTCAGTCTTTAACTTATGCTAAGCTAATTTGCTGATGGCTGTGGCTTAATAGTCACTGGACAGAAAAGAAAAGTGGTATCAATCTCAGCAAGAAAGCAAAACAAACTGAGTCAAACTATTCCTTTAAGGATGTGAATGTTATAGGTTAACTATCAATGGGTAAGAACATATGACATACTTGATGGAGGTAATAATTGGGTGTGATGAAGGGCTGTGCAATTGTGATCAGTAAATAAATAACTGTATTTGAGCTCTGAATGATTAGACGTTTTTGACAAAGATGGATGACAGTGGGGAGGTGTCACCTCCTGTGCACATGATTCAGCTACGCCCCCGAACTCAGCAGCAGTCATATGAGAGATTGGCGAGGGGAAGATAGCACAAAGAGGGAAGGGGAGAGAAAAGACAGGGGAGGAGGAGGTCTGCGTAAACCCCGCCTCCGGTCTCGGATCCTCTCGCAAGTCTTATTCACAGCCTCTCACGTTGAGGATAGAGAGAGAAAGGGGAGAAACAAGAAGAAGGGCATGCGAAGAAGAAGAAGGGGAGCAGCAAAACGACCATGGCAATATCCAAATCGTCTCAGCTTGAGATAGTGTCCGATCACAGCGCACCTCTACCACCGTCGACCACTGCACGGAGCATGCAGTCGCACAATAGACACAGCCCAGATGAGTGAGGAGCGATACCTGGGCCGTGGACAAAATGAGGGTCATCTTCATCCAAAACGCCGGTTTTGTCGCAGCTTTCTCGCCTTTTAGATGTGAGTCGGTGCTTTTGCCAGCGTTTAGGACGACAGATAAGGTGAACGAGCCAGAATTAACAGCTAGATCATGCAAGTCGATTGAGGAGTGAGGAGATCAGACCAATTGATTTAGTCATTTTTTTCTTTTATTGGGATAGAGCCTGCATTATAGCCAATTTATCATCATTAAATCCAAAGTGTATTCAGCTTCCGGCATGCTGCCTGCTGCCGAAACCTGAATACATATTTTATTATATTGGCACTATAATAAATTTGTATCCAGTAATACACGACTATGTATCAGGTAATTATGGACCGATAATGTCCTTATAGACTTGTTGTGCTTAATCCATTAGTAGATTGATTATATAGCGATATAAACATGAATAGGTAGGAGGAGAAATCTCTGTTCACTTTGATCAAAGCCAATTGATCAACCGAGACAATCTGGAAATGTTAATTTCCACATGTAATAGGCTATGACTAGTAGGCTACGCGTTATTCCTTGTAATTTATTTATTTATTATTACTATTATTAGACCTATAAGTATTATATTAGCAATTTATTTTAGGTAGGTAGTTTGAAATATTTAACAGTGGGAAGGTAAAACGCTTCCCTAGTGAGATGGAAACCGCTTATTTATCGCCCCACCGGGGGGCAACGCGTCCTGAGGCCCAGAGAGGCCAAACCTCCGCGGGCAAACCGGCGGGGGGTGACCTCTCCCCTCCAGCTCCATCCCTACCTGCCGGCAACTCAACCGAAGAGACCCCGGCAAGCAGTGATGGACGGAGAAACTCGGGCGTGAAGAAACACCACCACAAGCATAACCTGAAACACCGCTACGAGCTGCTGGAGACGCTGGGAAGAGGCACATATGGCAAAGTCAAGAAGGCCATTGAGCGACACTCCGGCAGAGAGGTGAGCCACTTAACAGACACTCTAAGCAGCTGTAAACTTCTGCCATGATGCTTTTAGTCGGTCCAGACGCTTGCAGGCAACTTGTGTTCTTAAAGCGCTTTAGGAGCCACTACAAAAAAAAACACTTGGTCAAAAAAATAGGTGCTTTGTTGCACTCATAGGCGTGTGCATGACTCCTTCCCCCCGGGAATTTCCCCTTTGCTCAGAAGGGCCCATGGGGCCAGGGTGTTGTGGCTGCACACGCCATGTCCTGTGCGGGGCCTCACGACCGGATGCTGGAGTGCAAATCCGGCTACTGACTGACTGATGTGACTCCAATGATCCCAGTAGAAAAAAAAAAGCTAACAGTCCCCCAGAGATAGACTACTAGGGCCCACTCACATTTTTTGACACAGTGTTTTAGACACAGGCTTTATATCCTTTCGGTTTTGTTTTTATGTTGCTATGTGGGTGTGAGTTTGTTTGCAGAGGTCAGTCAAACACTTTCTGTTTCTTTCTAAAGAAGGAAAAAAAAATGCAGGCGGTCTTTGCCATAGTAAACTCATCTGCTGTAATGACTTTGCAGACCAGCACATCTCTCCAAATATTTTCTCCTGTGGCAAAATTTGACCCCTGTGCCCATCCTGGCAGGACATGAGGAACTGTCCATGCACTGAGAACACAGGGGGGAACTTAGTATCTATCAACAATGTCCCCTAATGGTTTCATAGCTCCTGGCAAATGAATGCTTGCTAGGGGGACCATAAACCCTCCGATAGGGCTTACTCTCTCTTGGCCTGTCCCACTTGGATCCTTGTCCATGTCTTCATTTTCCTATTTATTATGACCATGGCAGCAGCTCGAATGTGAAGCCTATTTTACTTTCACTAGCATTGTAGAATTGCACAATGCACATTGACTGGAAGGGTCCAAATAAATTATAATTATTATATTATATTATTATATATTATTTTGCCATGAGAGAGTTTGAGATATTGTTTCTCTACGATAACTCAAAAGACTTGTTGTCATTCCGAAATGTATCGTTTGAACGAATTGCATTATTTGACAGCCACCCACAAGGTTTGTTTACATGTGTTGTGTTTCTAAAACCATGCTTTAAAGCTTACCCCACAGGTACTTATGTTTTAAACTACATCTCTTAACCAATCTTCAAGAAAGTACATGCAAACTAGGTGTCAGTTTATCAGGTACACCTAGCTGAAACTAATCTCGTCTAACTAGTCTCATACCACAGTCCTGCATCAAATCCTACCTACATGAAGGTTATAATGTTCAGTTTTAGAGAGGTATTGAATCAATTTCATGGTCATATTGGCGGATGTACCGGTAGTTTGTGCTGCTATTAATATGTATTGCATTACACAGACAGGTGTTTCTGTTATTTAGCCGACCCTCTCTGATAGCAATGGGGTGGACAAAATAATAAAAAACACCTGTCAGTATACAAATAATTCTTTGTAGGTCCAAACTCAGTGGCTTAAGTCCTTCCCTTCTCCTGTAATGTGCTGCAATGTCCTGAGCATAGCATTCAGACTTTAAATAGCATCTCAGTATCGTATAGGAGTTCCTTGCACCACTGTGTTTTACGTGGGAGTTTGTATATCTTAGGAAACCAGCAGAACCAGCAGAAAACAGACAGAGCATAACTGCCGGCCACCTTACGGGCCACGTGTTGCTGGCACCGCGTTGCTAGAGTTTACTTGACCTCTGACTTTAAGTTAGTCCCTTGTGTCCGTATGGCAGATACAGCTGCATGGTGAGACTGTTATGCAATCATCTTGACTCCCTGTACCTTTACTGGTTCGTTCCACAAACCAAATGAGAAGAGCAGAGAGAACTAAGTAAGGAGACAGACTGAGAAGGTTTTGTGTGAGACTTTTTGTATGCATGTGTGGAACGAGCTCAAGGCACATGAGAAAGATTGATTAGATGTGGGCACATTCAGTGTGTCAGCGAAAGTAGAACTGAGTGACTGTCTGCTTTAATCTGCAAAGCAATATGTTGTAGTGCTTGGTAGCTCAGTTGAAACCCAACATTATATGGAGTGCAGTTGATCATAGAGATCATAGAGAGGATATGTGACATATGCACAAGCCTCTAGAAGATGGGTTTCATGTTTGTATACTCAGGAGAGAGAGACAGAGACTGTGTGTGTCTTAGTATTTGCCATCTAGAACACTATAGTAAAAAGGTTGTGGTGACAGCCAGGCCTGAAATGGGCAGTGACACTTAAAAGGCCATCCACAGCAGGAAATGAGATTGAAGGGGAAGTTTAATAGCCTGTATGGGGGATCTATCACAGACAGGGAAGCCCACAACCATAACAACAGAGGGACAGCCTTAGTTAAAGGGGTTAGAGAGTCATATTAATAAGAGCTTAAAGCACCAGATTACATCATTCCCCAAAAATGGATTCACTGGAGAGGTACGCAAGAGGGGAAAACACTGACATTCCTCTGCTATATGTGGTGCCGTTGATGAGGTATTATGATTCCTGGCTGTGTTTGAGAATATATTTTTTTGGAAAAGTGATGGGCCTCTTCCTCTCACTGACTCTCTCTTTCTCCCGCTAAACTCTGACTCAGACACACACACACTCAACACAACAGATGATCATGATCTTTAGAGAACACAGAGAAGGGTGAGCTTGTGATGAATACTTCATCTATTTTAATGGCCTGAGAAAGCGGAGGAAGATGTCAGGCTCCAGTGAAGCGAAGCATGGACTTTCACTTCAAACAGCTCTCTTGCGAACAAGGATGGGGGGGGGGGGCATACCTGGCAGGGGCCGGCATGGGCAGCAGTACAGCGCCTGTTTACTGTGAGTGACAGTAATAGGGATCCACTTAAGGACAAGCGTAGCTGTGTCAGCCATCCCAGCCAGCTGGCAAGTGGCTGATCTGCAGTCCTGTTTAATGATCCACATTGGGGTCAGGGCAGGGGAACATGAGGAGATAGACAAGAGATACCTGGCTTTATCTCAAACCCAACGTGGGAGAGCTGGCTAATTCAATAAATTAACATACTGCGTGGAATGAAGACCATGGCTGTTAAAGATTGATTACCCTTTTTGGAGAAAATTGTGGTTTTAGGCAGTAGTTATACAGAGAACCTTAATTTGCCTTTGCATGTATCTTTTGTAGGTCATTTCTCAGTTGTTGCCTAAATTAATACATTCCTGAATTAATTCCTACATTAAATCCAGGAAGGTTACTCACATTATGACTCACTGTTAAACACCAAAGTCAAAAAATGTACTCACGTTTTGGGAATCAGTGATAAAATGTTGATGAATCTGATGAGGTAAACAGAAGGAAAACATCAGTGTTAAGACACAAACAACTTTTACCAATTATGAACACAGCATGTGCACCCCCTGGACCTCATCTTGCTTATTATGGTATAATTTCTTTAAATTCTATGTAATCAAGGCATGCTCTGGAAAGGAACTATTCCGGTTTGGGGTTATTTTTATTGATGTACACAGTAATTAGTTTGGCACTCGCTACTGCCTGTGGTTTCTGTTGAATGGAATAAAGCTGGGCTCCTCAGAATACTACCGCTTAGATAGGAGAGGACAAAAGTTTAAACTAACAGAATTCAGAGCATACAGACTCTATAGAGGCCTGATCAAAGCAAACCCAGGACTCAATCCAGAATGTTTAGGCTACAATTATAGTGACATATGTACTCTTGATTAGTTTCTTTGGAAAAGGCCCCTAACCTCTTATTTAAGGAGTACATAGGCTAGAGGGTTGAATGCATCCAGTTGTGGCCGACTCTTACCCCGGTGGCATAGTCATAACAGTGAAAAATTGTCAAATCAAGTGTAGTTGTTGACTGCTGAACCTCCTGTAGCAGGCCCATTGGCAAGGCAAGTAGACTGAATAATTTCCTCAACCCCCTGCCCATTCTCCTGATTCCTCCATAAAACTCCCAGCAGGCCAGCTTTTCAGGCTATTTCAAAACTAGGCCATTAGCTGTAGTTAATCAGAATGACTAAAAATAAGAGGCCGCGATGTAATGTACTGTCTTCTCAAGGACTTTCTGACGGGGGAGGAAACACGGCTGTGTAGGTTAATACTGACATCTGATTTATGGAGGAGCACTCTGACCTGCATGCCTCCCTGCCTTCCTCCAGAGAACATTAAACACCTCCCATATCACCTTTTCATGATATTCGGGGTCCTCATCTGCTTTCAGATAGACGGTTACTATGGAAACCCCACATTTCACCATGTGAATCTGATTTCTGAACTCTCTGTTAGAGACGGGTTGGGGGTCCAGCCCAAAACACTGACTAATACCTGCTTAAATGTAGGCCCATAGCAGAGTACAAAGCAAGCCTCCATTGTGGCATCATATGTCAGGTTGTTTTTCACCCTAATTTTGCTTTATACAGAATAAAGTAAATTACACAGTGTGAGACTAAGACCTCCTTGTTTGACTCATCTCATAACAGCAAGGCCTGGGTCAAATGTTCTTATACAGGCCCTACACCCCTGAAAGGGGAGCTAAATGAGGTAGATGAAGTTGACAGTTTATTGGGGAAAGATATGTAGCAATACATATTGAGTTGGCTCACATGTTTTTACTGAGACAGTATGTACTCTGCAAGAGCCATGTACATTTTTAAGTTCACTGATAATATATAGAATGTGACATGAATACGCTTTAGTCTTATTTTACGGTTTTCTTTGGTCATTTCCCATTCCAAGTTAAATCAGCATATGTTTTCATTATGTAGTCAGTTTAAGTGGGCAAAAAGGATAATGTGTTGCACCCCAGCTATCTGTTTCTGTGAAATCTGTATGCATGTGAATGTGAATTTGTTGTATGTTGCTATAAGTTAACTGATCAAAGTGTCTTCTATTTCCAGGTTGCTATCAAGTCAATTCGGAAGGAGAAGATCAAGGACGACCAAGACATGGTTCACATCCGCAGAGATTGAGATCATGTCATCCCTCCGTCACCCACACATCATCTCTATATATGAAGGTGATCATTTTCTGCATGTCTGGAAATACATACACACAACAAATTATACATGCTTGTTTGCCTTGAACGCACATAAACAAAAACACACGTCCGAAATCCACCCCTCCCTCAGCTCATTCAGCACTTGTGGCCAAGCTGCAGGATTGTCATGTTATGACATGCAGATGTCATAATAAGACCTGGACTACAGCTCTGGGATGTTATTCATCTTCTCTGCTCTGTCTGGATGCCTCGGCCAGTTAAAGTCTGGATGGCTTTGGATCTCTCTGAATGTGTGTGTGCACGTGTGCTTTGAATGTAAGGGGGGGTGCTATTCTACTGTAAGGGATTGCCTGTCCACATCTAAGAGGTCTCATCTCTTGTCTTCTCTGGTCTTGATCTCAGGGCCAGACATCTGCTGATACTTAGAGACAACTGCATCTGGAAACCAGACTCTACTTGTGTATGTGTGTGTTTGCACGTGTGTCTGCATAAGTCCTTGTGTGTGTGTGTGTGTGTGTGTGTGTGTGTGTGTGTGTGTGTGTGTGTGTGTGTGTGTGTGTGTGTGTGTGTGTGTGTGTGTGTGTGTGTGTGTGTGTGGCGGGTGTGTGTGTGTGTGTCTATCTAGGGAGACACTGAATTGACCTTAGTCATCCAGGCTTGCACCCTGTCTGACCCTGGTCCAGTGCTATGCAGAGGGAGGAAAGGCCTTAAGCCTTCCCTGGAGCAACATCAACATATATCTACCTCAGGAAGCAACTCTCTAAATATCAAAGCCTTCAAGTCAGGCTTTAACGGCTCTTTTTTATTTTATATATGAGCCCTTTTGAATGACCTTAACTTCATTTAAAGAAAACCTAGATTAGAATTAATGATGAGTGTAAAGGTTGAACAATTCCCATTGAGTTCTTTCAACATATTGCTTGAAATAAATCATCTCTTATAATGTAGTCTTGGTCTATGTGCTGGCAATTAAAGTCACAAGGCGCCGCAGTGTGAGTCGGTTTCATATGATTTGTGACTATTTTTGTGCCAGTATCAACAAAACAACACTTTCAACGCCCTTTTCAGTATAGCTGCCCTGTCACAATGGCAGCCAGTTATGTGCCACTGCCCAAACTGGCTTACCCACTGTCCTTTGTTCAGTGTCAAAGTCCCGAGGTTGTTATCAGCAATGGGAATATGTGACAAACATCACTATTTGTCATGGGAACGTGCCAGTAGTCAGCTGGAGGGCTGAAGTGCAGCCAAGTTTTTTTTGTTTTGTAGGAGAATGATTAAAAGAACACCCAGCTTCATAAACTCCAAGGAGGCTGTATGGTGTTCCAATGTGTGCTGCCTTCCTTTACAAGCAGCCTACTCCACCAACAAACTCGACCAGACTCATTGCGCTTGCTCTTTGGTGTTTCTCCTCAAACCCAGCGTTTACTGTTGTGGCCTGGCCTCCACCCAGCCTTGCCTTAGAGATATAAAGGACCCAAGATTTGTGTGTCCGGCAACACCCTCTTCAACAGGCCCTGCTAACTGCCTTGTGTGAAGCAAAGCTGAACCAGATGTGTGTGTAAAGATTGATTTTCACCACTCCCTCACATTCTGCATCCATCAGCATGCTGTGCAAGGGCATTTAAAAGTGGATTTTGCTCATCGCTCCTCAGGCATAACTTGGTACCCTAGTGTCCACCTTTTAAAACAAAACATCAACCCCAAAGAATGCTGTCAACGCAAAAAGTGTTAGTAGCACGTACATGTTGTATGTAGTGACCAGAGTCAAAAATTAATGGGGGCAAAAATGCCCCAAGAAATCTCAGTAGGCCCCTAATAAACAGGACAGAGGGGCAAAAATAGCCCCCAAGATTTGAAAAAACATATATATTTACCAGTTTACGCCAATATCATATTCCTACATTAAGCCATCATTTTATTTTATTTCAATTCATTTAATTTCCATCTCTAACACACTTACACAAATGCTGTTATATATAAATGCACTGATAATAGCAATAACATGCTTTTTATTTACTGTATTTTATTTACTTTTTCTTGTTTGCACAAAATGGTGATTACTGCATGTATTTTAATCTGGGTCTCATATTTCATTAAAAAAAAGCAACTTTGTGCACACATTTTTAAAGTGCCCCCAAAATGTTGTAAATGCCCCAATTGTTTAGACAGTTGGCCCCCAAATATTAGTTAGTAGTACACTGGTAGTGACTGACGCTGTAAAGCTAAGCCTGACAAAACTGACAAAGAAACAGTTTGAATAGCATGCACAGTATACATAATGTACACTTATTCACTCTCTTTGCAAGAGTTAGAAGAGAAGATCAATAACACTCTGTCTCTTAGAGGTGGTGGTAGACATATGTTGTTGCCCTTTAGTTGGGACAGAGCCAGGCTAGCTGTTTCCCCTCGTTTCTTGTCTGAAGGCTAAGCAACCAGCTGCCGGCTGTTGCATCATATTTACTATACAGATATGAGAGTGGCATCGATCTCATTTAACTCTCAGAAAGAAAGTTGCTGCATTCTCTGAAGGTGACATAATCCAAGATATTAATTTAAACTCTGAAGATCTTTTGTTATGTTTAGCTCAGTTCAGGAAATGATCACCAATTCAATAAATAACCTGTAATCTGCATAAAAACACCTAAATCAAAAAGTGTATTATTGTAGTAAAAGTATTATTGTCTGCATCAATAGTACTCCACCACGTTTCTGTATTACGCTTTGTAATAGTGCTCTTGGTGTCCCTTGTGCAAGCTTGCAACATTGTCTATCATCAGTGTCAGCAATAGGACAATAGGTGCTAATTAGTCAGAGATGAGGGCCTGACCTACGAACAAAGCCCGGTGAGTGACAGCAAGGCTGTAGTGGTGGCTGGCGTACCCAACGGGCTGTAACACACCCAAAATATGTAAGCCAGGTAATTACTTCACCACCAGGGGTCAAAGGTAAATGTGAGTGCAAGCTAAGAATTGGCTCTCCAAGCACAACCCCACCACGGATCACCATGAATGTCACCCCAGGAGGTCACCACTCCGTCCACCAATCAGAGGGCTGGATCTGCCCTCCCGGGTGCTTGGCTTACATCCCGTCTGTTACTTCCCGAGCAGCCAGACAGTCACAATTGGGGAGCATTACCATCACTCAGCAACTGTGTGTTTTTGTAGAGGATTATATCTTTAAAAGGACCCTGGAAGGGGGTGAGGAAAGTAGTGTGACAAACTATGAAGGTGCTCACTCAAGGGTGCAGAAAGCAGAGGCTCTCACCCTCGGTGACCCTGCTGTGTGGGAAAATCACCCCCACACAATGCGGCACAACATGGCTGAATATGTTGTTGTGATCTACTCAGTATTCCCTCGGTCTTTCTCTATCTCCTTCTCTCCCTGCCTAACCATTTTCATTCCCTTCATGCCAAAGCGCTGGGAGAGAAGTATGTTGCCAAGTTGAAATTATACAGCAGAAGGCTAAATACTGACACAGAATGATACGTTTGGTGACTGCAGTTGGATAGGAATTCATAACAGTAATACAACTGTAATAACATTTCTTTTTCCAGTTACCAGATGTGTAACAAGCCACAATTTAAATTCAACTGGTACTGTTAAGTTAAGTTAATATAAAAAAAATAAAACGTTTAAATTAGCGGTGGTGGAAAAAATCTATACGGCATAGTATCGCAATATTTTCTGTGGCAATACTGTATCGATACACAGACACCAAGTATCAATCTATTACTAGATGTGTTGGTTAGTTTGTCTGCTTGATAATCCCGTTTTGTAGCAATACAATTGAAGTGACATGAACAAACAGAGACATTTATCGGTTACGCTTTACTTTAAGTTTTCTACATAAGAGTGACATGACACTGTCATGAACGTGTCATAAAACATTATAAATAAGTCATAAACGTTTATGACATAACTCTTTTTTAGTAAGTGTCATTCGGTTTTGTCATGACACGTTATGGTTATGATTAGGTTTGGGGTTAGGGTTAGGGTTCATGTGTCATGACTGTGTCATGACAGTGTCATGTGAGTGTCATGTATTCATGACAGTGTCATGTCACTCTTATGTAGAAAACTTAAAGTAAAGTGTTACCCATTTATCTTTTCAGATATAACAGGTGTTGACAAAGTTTCCTTTTGGGGACATCATTTGAAAAAACTAAAATTAAATAAATTAATGCAATATGTTTAAAATTGCAATAATATCGTATCTTGACATAAGTACTGTGATGATATCGTATTGTGAGGCCTCTGGTGATTCCCACCCCTAGTTTAAATCATGTTGTTGTCTTTTCTAACAGCCAGATTGAAAATTAATTATCCGGCATTGTTTGCTATTTTTATTCTTGATTTGTTTTGGTCATATAAAAGTTCAACATCTGTCATATATAAAACATTAGAAACTGTATACATTTTCACTACTTTGACTTTAACGAGAAACACAAACAGTGACATGAATATTACTTGGCTTCCATCATTATTGAGAAAGTTGAATTATCTTAGAATAAAAAGGGGATGATTTTTAAGTAATGCATTAGTTTTTCTGAATAAATAAGCCTAATTTTGGTGTGAGAACAGGAAGTTGCAGCGTGTTGCTACAATAATACAATAAATTGAATTTAACTGAATTTAAACAGTTGTACAATCATGTATGTGATATGGACACACTATGGTGGTTAAGCATGTGGGAATGTGTTGTGAAATGTGTTGACATGATGTGAAGTTGTGTCAAGGGCATCGCTTGACACTATAGTATACTGTCTGCAAAGCTAACTCTGTCTTCTTGATTTGGTTTCTGCTTTCTCTCTGTTTGCTCTCTGCTCGCTCTGGTCTCTGAGGAGTGGGCTTGATTGAGTTAACAGACCCTCCCTGCAATGTTTTGAAGGAGCCAGACACATGAGGTGGGGTTTGGGTGATGTAACCCTGGGAGAAATGTAGAGATGTAATGTGCTCCTCTGGAATTTGTATCCCTGATCCAAAACTGAAAGGAGGGTATACTGGTTTATTCTGCATTTTACACAACAACGTCCATTTGTGATTTCATTATGATAGAATGAACCTGGACTTACTTTGTAAGTGGTCCTCCCATCTCTCTTGCCATTAATATAGATGTATTTTACTGAAAATAGATCTTAATGGACTCCAATTGTTTTCTTATCATTTCTTAGTGTTTGAGAACAAGGACAAGATCGTTATTGTGATGGAGTACGCCAGCAAGGGCGAGCTGTATGACTACATCAGCGAGCGCCGGCGCCTTAGTGAGCGGGAGACGCGACACTTCTTCAGACAGATAGTCTCCGCCGTGCACCACTGCCACAAGGTGAGAAAACCCACACCATACTGTACATAGAGAAAAAACTTGAACATTCATTTTCTTGGTCATCTTTAATCTCTCTTTGCCTCTCTCACACGCATTCAGACTTTGTTTTCCAGGCCACAGCATGCTTATTATAACATTAACCATGCACCTTCACAGTCAGCCATATAGCCAGTTAATCTGCAGGTCCTACACAGTATGCTTTTCTTGGCGCTGGTGTCAGGGAGTCATCTGTTTCTGAGTGAAGATGGAACACAGGCCAGTTTAATTCAGGCTTACACTCCGATTACAGTGCGCCAAATAGTCCCTGCGTTAATTCTGTCCTCATCTGTTGACACGCTGATGGATGTCCCGAGATACCCCCAAAGCTTTCCCCCAGAGATTTAGCTCCAGCCACACCCATGTCAACCCCTGTTCCACATCTCACTAACTCCCATAAAAAACCCCAAGGTCCCACGGCTTGTTTGGATGGGCTCCCCTCTTGTCATTCTCCTCCCAGCTGGAGATAGGGATGATGTCATGGTCCTCAGATAGGAGAGTCCCAGACAGCCATGAATGATGAATCATCACTACCAAGCACAACCTCCCACCGGGTGTGGTGGTGTGAGTCACTGACACAACAAGCAAACAACCGTTTCTTCATTGTATCCACCAATCAGGATCATGTGAATATGAGCTCCCCGCCAGGCAATAACCAATGTGAGATGCCATGCAGAGCGCAACCCTTGGGGGTGGAGTGACGGGTGAAGTCACTCCTCCACATCTGAGCTGGGTTCTGTCTGTCTGCATACCACTTCTTTTTTTTAAAACCCAGACATAACAGCATATTTGTTTTTTAATCCCTAGATGTTGTGAGAACATTATTCATACAGCATGGTAATTACAGGCTCATGTTTATGTGACACATGTGAGTCGATTTAAAAAGGAAAACCACAGCAGATGTCAGCATAAAGACCCCAGAGGGGACAAGACCAATTAAAGAGTACTAGACCAACAGGCTGCCTTGATTTCCCCCGAGAGCCACAAGCTAGCTTTGTCAGAGTAAATCATCTCTTAATACACTGGACTGTTTATTACTTGGAAAACACTCCATCTCTCGTGAATAATGCATGGATAGATGCATCAATCATTACTTTGTTTTTGTTTTTTCTCATTGTCTTTCAGAATGGAGTGGTACACAGGGATCTGAAACTGGAAAATGTGCTACTGGATGAAAACTGTAATATTAAGGTAAGTTTGCTCCTTGAATTGTGAAACTCAAATAACCTTTGTGTGAGGGATTAACAATCACATTGCTAATGTAAAATTCACATATACCCATGTTTCTACAGATTGCTGATTTTGGGCTGTCCAACCTCTACCATAAGGACAAGCTGCTGCAAACTTTCTGTGGCAGCCCGCTCTATGCTTCACCAGAGATTGTCAATGGGAGACCTTACCATGGTCCAGAGGTAAGGCCAATTGAACCAAATAATGACTAAAACCCCAGCTGTTTGTGTGTGAACTTAATTTCCAGGACATGATTTCCTTTAATGTATGATCCTCCCTAGCTGTTCAATTTGGTATGAACCTCCCAGATTTCTCACTTTATATAGCTTTCATCATTATTATCTCACTAGGGATTATCATCATCACATAGGCCATACACAAAGAGGTGGATAGGCTTTATTTTCTGCTTCTTTGATGGGATTACTGTTAGTCTCCAGTCAATGGGAGGTCTCTCTTGCAACAACACAGTGGGTCAACTCAGATGCTGTCTGCATCCCTTCCCTGTCCTCCCCTTTCTACAATGTCTGGGTCCTTTGAAGTAAGGAATTGGAGGATAGTTTTCCTCACTTTCTCTTCATCTTAATGGGATCGGAATGTGCTTTCACAGCCTCAAAGAGACGCTCATGGTCAAAGTCAAATAGTTTTGGTGAAAGAAAGAGTGAAAATGTCTCCCCAAAACCACTTATCTGGCAATTCCAGACGCATTCTGAAGGGCGTCGTCTCTAAAATTGCATCAGTTACATAAAACAAAGCAACAGAGGAGGAAAAAAACGTGCATTTTTAGATATTCAAGCCCAACCGTTCAATTTAGCGTAATTCACTATAATTTACTCCAGAGTGCTAAAAACTACAGCAGTCCGATTGCAATCGAAATTACAGAACCCCAGTTGGGGTGAGGCCACAAATTACAGCAAACACAGGCAACGAAAATAGAACACAACAATAGTGCGTGCCCTGTCTCGCCCTCGGGAACGGACCAATGGCAACAGGAGAGAGAAACATTCCTGATGTGGGTCCAGATCCTTTGAGGAAGTACACTTGCCTCCTGAACTGGCTCTATCTGATTTCCTCTTCCTAGACTATGTCTCAAAGCTTCAGCTACCGCCATCAGAAGCACATTCCTCAGGACATCGTATTCCTCCCTTAACCACAGTCAACACACACACACACACACACACACACACACACACACACACACACACACACACACACACACACACACACACACACACACACACATCACAATTCCCTCTTCGTCACAGTCTCACATACACACAGACACACAGTGAGACAGGTCATCTGCTGATGACTGGATGGCAGTGTGTCTCCAGCGAGTCATCAGGGGCCAGGATATCACGACTCTGTCATCTCTGCTGGAGTCATTACCCTCTTCCTCTCCCACCACTTCCCACGTGGCTCTGCACCTCCTCATGCCCCAGACACAAGTCTTATGTAACCGTTTACTTAGAAAGTCACATTGCATTAGGTTGGTGGTCACAAAGTACCTTCTTCTGCTTCACAAGAGAGAGAGTGGGGGGGACCAGAGCACTGGCATTTGTCATTACTTCTATGAAAGACGCGCTGGAGAAGCTCTGCAGCATCACAAGCTCTTTAACAGAGATGTTGTTTGTGTGATGTTAGTGTGAAAAAGGGATTGTGGTGCTTATTAATGTCAAAGTAAAAAAAGAAAAAAAAAGGTCTGCTATGATGTTGAGCAGAGCTGAGATCATTCCGCAACATTCATTTTAATGCCATGAATCACTAATCAAAACAGTACTGGGAAGACTGCATTTCCATTGCATAACACCAAATCTAACCCACCTCAACTTTTAGTTTGATTGGCTTGCTGCATACAGTATACAAGTCTTTATTTGATGGACAGTGTGCGTTCTTCATATGACAAAATTAAGTAGTTTATAACCATTTTTTTTTGTTTTCCCCAGGTTGACAGCTGGGCTCTGGGGGTGCTGCTGTATACTCTGGTCTACGGGACCATGCCATTTGATGGGGGAGACCACAAGAACCTCATTCGCCAGATTAGCAACGGCGATTACAAAGAGCCCACTCAGTCCTCAGGTACTGCAGGAACCTCTACATATTTGTATTACTTTTCTATTTTTTGTCATGCTAGGAAAACATACCTGATCCCAGTGCCCTTTATAAAACTATATCATAAACTATACTTGGCAAATGTATTTCAGCTGGAGTGAAGATAGAGTCAGGAAATTATACTATTTCTCAGAAACTGAAACCATTGACCTCTGTCTTTCTTTCTATAAATTGTAAAGAACTCGCTTCTTTATGTGAATTCCAGAAAATACTCGAAGGTCTTTGAGACGTTGGTTTAAAATCTGTTGAATGGAATATGAATCAGATTGCTTTCAATGTACACATATTGTAGAATCTGCAAAATGCATTACTCATGATGCTCTTTTTGTCGAGACACTCAATAATATCTCCTCAGCGACAAACCTGTCATACTGCTCATTGATATTTTGTATTAACAGATTCCTTTTTAATTGGTTCATGAACTAACTTATGTGGTGGGAGTTGGATGCAAAAATGCTATTTAATATTGATTGTCTCTGCAGAACAGAGCAGTCCCCAATATTATTGAGTTCTGGATGTTACTAATATAAAGACACAATGGAAAAATACTATGTAAAATACTTAATCACTAAAAGTGAGGGTGTAACAGCATTGCTTTTGTTTTTAAAAGCCTCTAAATTGAATAATTGCAACATATGTGAAAAACCAGGGGAAAAAATGATATCACCACATTTTTCATACATCCTTGATTATTCCACTATTTTATGAAAACCTACATCAACCATGGCCGATTCCAGCATTTCATAGTCAAACTCACACTCCACTTCTCCGTTCAGTACTAATAATAGCATATGATGTGATCATGCCAAGTGGTGTGTAGTATGAGACGGCGTATAGATTGTTCTTGTTCTGTTTCCTGCCAGATGCCCGTGGACTGATCCGCTGGATGCTTATGGTGAACCCTGAGCGCCGGGCCACAGTGGAGGACATAGCCAACCACTGGTGGGTAAACTGGGGATGGAAAAACAGTGTGTGTGACTGCGAGACCCAACGCGACCATGGAGGCTCGCCCATGCTGGCCCGCTTCATCGACTGGCAGAACCGCACTGAGCCACGTGGTTCTGGAGGCAAGGCTGCAGCCATGCCCCAGCTGCTGCGCCAGAGGCCCAAAAAGTCGAAGAAGGAAAATGTTGAGGCAGGACAAACCCACTGTGGAGCAGAGGACAAGCCAGGTCTGAAGAGACCCAAGGGAATCCTGAAGACCAGGGTTACTGAGGAGTTGGGCCAGGCAGTGCTGCCTCAACAAGCCGAAGGGGGAGAGGAAGCCTCCAGCCCAGATCAAGAGGAAGAGGAGCCGAGTCTGGGAGGGGGCTCGCCAGCAAAGATGGTGCCCTCTCTGCCCAGGAAAGGCATCTTGAAGAACAACCAACAGCGGGAATCAGGGTACTACTCCTCGCCAGAACGCAGCGAGTCCTCCGAGCTTTTAGGGGGTGCCAGTATGTCTCTGCTAGCCACCTCCCCGCCTAGGAGAGTGATGGGGAGAAAGGGCATCTTGAAGCGAAACGGCAAATACTCCACCTACAGCGGGCCTCCGTCAGCAGCAGCAGTGGCTGGAGCTCTTGGTGAGCCTCCTCCCTCAACTGACTCTGGTCTGTCCCGCAGTCAGAGTCGGCCCTCCAGTATAGTCGGGGAGGACAGCTCCGTCCTGTCCCTGTCGCCCAGCTCCCTCAGTGGGGCTGAGTGGCATTCCTCCACCCCCCACCACCGCCCAAACATCAGGGCCTGCGTCTCGGCTGAAAACCTGCTGCAGCTCGCCAACTTCAAGGGGTTCCAGGCAGCCCCGCCGCTACAGGGTCCCAAGTTCAGCCGTGGCCCCAAAACGAAAGGCTCCCCGGGGGACAATGGCAGCTTCTCCTTGCTAGGGGACCTGGAGGACATGACTCAGGTGTACCAGCAAGCCCTGGACATCAGCAGCAACCTCACCTAAAAGATGGGTGGCAGAGAGAAAGAAGCAGAGGGAATTGAACATGACTGTGTGTGTGTGTGTGTGTGTGTGTATGTGTGTGTACAGATGTTTATAGTTGGCATTAACGACCAGTGTGTTACTGGGATACACCTTTTAGGAAGTTGTGGTTTTCCAAATGGGGCTGAAATCTTGATGGAAATGATATGTCTTTGCACATACATACACACACAGATGTGCATACTTAGGTGCACTTCTCTGGCCTGAGGAAATTCAGTTAAGGATTTGTGAACAAGTGAGAGGAGCTGGCACGAGAGAATGCCACCCAGTCTGCTTTCTTGGCCCGCCCATAGACTTTGCTGTGTTCAACATGTTTACATATTCAGCAAGAAGGCAAGTTAGAATCACAAACGCAGCAACCAGAAACTGGTTGGCTCTCCTTGTACACCACCCATTTTGAGTTTGAGTTTACAAAAGCACCTTAAAACTCACACAGAGCACATGCTTTTGTGATCTTTACTTCCTTGAAAAAAAGAAACAAACCAGGGTCTTGTTCCAAAAATAACTGACATTGCTGATTATTTATTAATATTTTCGTAGCTTTTAGTTGTAAGTGCAAAACTGGTGGGTGCTGGCTGTTACTGGAAAAGTTCTTGTCTCCAACTCTTTGTGTGGAACTGACATATATAATTATGTTGCTCAGTGATGAGAAACATTTATATACTCAACATATATAACTGTCTGCGCTTGTAAAACATGCAGGCAAATATACCTTCATAAAAGCGTATGTCCTATATATGTGTATGATACTAGGGAATATGTAGGAAGTGCCTTTTTTGATCCCTAATAAAAAAAAATTATGTATGTCATTTCCTTAAAGTGGAGGGAAAAGCCAGGCCAACCTGTCACCAGTTGTGCTTTTTTTTTTTTTTATTTGTGAATGTGGAGAGACCCAGGGCCTTCAGCACACAGCTGACTAGCTGTTCTTGTTTTGGGGTTCAAAGGTCAATCTCAGATATTTGAGATCAAACAGTCTCATCCTCCCCCCCCACTGGCTCCTTCCACAAGTAGATCACACAGATATGCCAAGATCTACAGGTCACCTCAGAAAGACCTCCTCTGTGCTCTTTGTCAGTGTTTAAGCTCATACAGCAATTTAGGTGGTTTAGTTGAGCACGGATTTGCTGGCAGCACCAGAGGTCTGGAGGGACTCACCTAGTGGGCCATTTAGTGAAGGGAGATGACGCAGACACCATCTCACAGTCCTGGAATGTACCTGGCTCTCTTAACCTTGTTTTTTTTCACATTTTTCGAGGCTATCTGATAAAACAAGCTGTTTAGTGAGATATTTAATTTTTGTTTGTTTATTTACCAAAGAAACTTAAGGTGGTTTTGATTATCAAACTAGTTCATAATTTACCCATAGCCCTTTAAAAGAGCTAAGTAAGTTGGTTTGTTAATCCCCGCTGATGACACAGCAAATTCCTCAGACAAAGGCTGGAGACATGTTGGTGCTAGAGATTTCTATCAGCCCCGGTCCGACTCAGCACAGGTGGGATCTGCGGTCCGTGCTCAGCCCTCCAGCTGTGTATACTAGTCCATTATGTCAACCAAGCACAATTAGCCAGCTATTGTTTTCATTTGAGAGTAAGAGAGAGGCAACGCGGAGAGATTTATCGCTAGAGGGAAGAAAAGAGTGTGAAAGAGTGATGCTTGGAAAGGTGCTGAGATTAGAGCGGACTTTCCTGTAAAACACAGGAAAGGTCAAGGAGTTAGATTTATGTTTTGAAGGGATTGTAATGTAGAATAGTGAAAGTAAAGAAAGTGAGTAGAAAGAGTAGATGGAAAGTTTTTTTTAATACCAAAGATGTGATAAAGCTTTGGCATGGATGAGGGGAATGGATAGGTCATGGACTAATAGGAGTCCTCTGGATTTTTCTTTGAAATGGGAATCCCTCACGCTTTACCTCACGTTTTGTTTTCTTTTTGAGTTTTTATTTTAGGTGCTGGAGGCTGTTGATACAGCTTGTCTTGAGGTTCAGTCTGTGTGTGACTTGTGTGTCCTGCATGGCCTTAGAAAGTGTTACACTTTTCCACAGCAGCAAAAAAGTGGGGAGAACGGTGACTGACATCATCCAAAATATCAAATGATGTAGATGGAAAACCATGCAGTAGATGACCCCGAGGAAATAGATCACATGTTGAATGTTTTCAGTGGTCCTCTGGTGTGAAGAAAAGGTCCTGGATATCGATTCAAATGAAAGACCCGATGCGTATTATTTTGCATTTTATTGCCTTTTATATTGCATTTTATTGTCAACTGGATTTACAGTGAGAAAATTATACTATGTTAGTATTTTTGTTTTATTATGCTTCTGTTTTTGATTTTCCAAAATATAAGAAACTTTATATTGCTTTATGTTATGGCAGAAAATACTTCCTTCCTTGAAGTATTAGATTTTCTCTCCAGAAACGGACAAATCTGAATGAAATGTTGCTACCCCTGTGGGTGAGAGAGGCCCATTAACAATCTACAAATGGCAAAAAAACAACAAAATTAATTGGAGTAGGGCAAAATGCAAGAATATGTTCTAATGTATCAATAGCTGACCCTAAGAAAATAGCACATCCACCTCTACCAAAGCAGGGGATCTACCAAAGCAGGGGAGGTCCAAAATGCTGAAACAAGGGAGAAAAAAAAGAATAAAGCAATGGAAAGAATCTGATGATGAAACTTTGCCAAACTGGAAATACGTGGTGCATTATCTGTTAGTTAGCAGAAAGTCTAATCATAGGAAAACTTGACTGGATATTGTTATGACAATAATAATAAATTAGTATTATTATGTTATTTAAGTATTATTTTCGTTACGGCTCATTACTATTGATGGCTATTGCCACTTTTGTTTGTATATATATCTATATATAGATATATATATAGATATATATATATAGATTTTTTTTTTTTGTCTGTTGGTGATCCTCGACTGGCAAGGTGGATTAAGTTGCGTGCCTTTGGTATCTTTTATGAACCTTTTTTTTGATAATGAAAATTATTATCAATGTGTTTTTATATTTGTATTTATTGGTGATCAAGCCATTTATTTTGTTGTCAAAATACTCCCTGTTCATGCTTCAGCCCGCTTTAGACTGTGTTGTGTTCAGGACACACAAAAATAGAGTCGTTTGTTCGAAATAGAGTTGTATCATCTCATTGTGAAGGCAGCGGCCAAGCATGTTTTTTCAAACCGATCAATAACAGTTCAAATCCTGTAAAATGTCTTAATTCATCCATCCGGGTGTATTTCTACTCAACACAATGCCTCTGTAGTACTGTAATAACTCAAATAAATGGATCTTGAAAGTTTGTTTTTATGCTGTGTGTTGTCATTTGACTTTAAGCGCTAATTTAAAGTATAATTAGGACATTCCCTTTAAGTTGACAAGAAAAACCATCTATAATGAAGTGTGACATTCTCATTGCTCCATCCCATTCACAAAATAGGCCAAGACTGCTGTCTCTCACACATTAGCAGTGTTCCTTCAATGTATTTCCAGAGTTCGAGTCTCCAGAGTTCCAGCCTGACTTCCAAGGGCCGCTTTAAATTGTTATTTCTGGTTTGACATAATGGTGGAATTGGATAGAGGTCAGACTGGGACAGAACTACAAATATTTCGTCCACTGTGCATCTGCTTACAGTAGGGTGTAAAACAAACTATTATTGGAGAGATGTCCTAATTTATTTTCCTTTTTAAGAATGTGTGACTCAAAAACCTTACATGAAGGCATGAAGGAGGTTAGCAGTGGTGTTCTATTTTCTGAAATTAGCCAATGTTTCCACACAGCCTCAGCCTTAAATTAACTTGAAGTATTTTAAAGTGATACTCCACCCAACATCTATTTTCAAGCATGTTATAGTAATTCCCTGTAGGCCTGATAGGTGGCTGTTTTCTCAAGTATCAAAACATCCATTAAGTTGTTAAACCACTGCTGCAGAATAATACATTCTGCTACTGTCCATTCGAATGCTCATGATGTTTCAAACATATTTCTGTCAAAATGTTGTTAAAGGCACAACTTTTATTTCATTCCTCACATACAACCCTATTAAGCTTGTTAGTGGACATACACATTGGTGCGCAGACCTCATCCTCTTCCTTTGGTCAGGAGAACTGGCTGTTTGTTGTCTTGTTTATCAAGGAAGTATTTTTTGAGTGAGATGCCAGTAAACTACAATAGTAACAATAATAACAAATGAGCCAGATTCAGTTTTATCAGGGCAGCCAATGGTAAATCTAGGATGGAAAAGTTCTTATGGAAGAGCAAGCTGTGTGTGCGACAAAATTTGGTAAAAAGATTGGAATTAGAATTATTTTGTCCTGACTTCATATAATAATAATAAAAAAAACCTTGAACAAAAAAAAGATTTATTAAAACATAACGAGCATACACTGAAGCTGGGCAGGAGATCAGTTTATGATGCAGGGTGTGGAGATATTTCTATCCGGGCCCGGCATCCTCTTGCGTCGCCAAACGTACACTGACGGCTCACAGCTTGCACTGGTTTCACTTCATTCAAGTTCACTCAACACATAAACTCAGACAGAAACTGAAATACTTCAAGGATGATTATTATTATTTATTGTCCATCACAGTCTCAACAAAAAGGAGTTCCTCGCTTTATCTGTAGCACGCCAGTTTTCTTGCGTTACACTTTATGTCCTACTCACTCTCTTTATCCTTCACATGCTCATATTAAGATAAGGCCCACATCCTTGATGCTCAGCAACCAACCAATAGGACAAATGACAACCATGTGACTGTGAAACTGTGGACATTTATATACTTTTTCCATTATTAAAACTGGCCACTATTAACAGTGATTGTACCAAACTGAATTCAAGTGACCACGATCACTGTGCTTCATGTAGGACAAAACTACAACTGTATTAGAGCCAAACAGTTCTAGCCCGACCAGGCACCTCTCTTTAACCGGCCTCTCTTAGTTATGCTATTATAATTCTAGACTGCCGGGGAAGTTCCTTCCTTCCTATGACACACTGAGCTGCTCTCTCATCTCTGTTTCCACTTGTTTCCTTTTGTATGCATCCTGTCCCAGAAATGCTTGTTACTAACCTAGCTCTGGGGAGTTTACTCCCCGGAGTCCTTATGTTTCTTCTTCTCAGCAATTCCCGGCCGCGTCCTGCTGCATCCTGCTGCGTCCTGCTGCGTCCGCCGCATCCACCCATGCTCTGCAGCGCCACATTACATCCCGCAACGCCCTGCTGTGATGTTCATATGCACAGAGTAGTCAGGATCCGGTATTGGAGACTGCACTACTCAGTATGACACGATGTGCCCTGCTATGACATGAACTTCCATGATGACCTTCGAAGTCACTGTTCCATTATCTTTAATGTGACTATTATTTGCCAGTGTTCATCACACCCCCAACCGGCCCCGTCAGACACCGCCTACCAAGAGTCTGGGTCTGCCGAGGTTTCTTCCTAAAAGGGAGTTTTTCCTTGCCACTGTCGCAATAGCCACTGCTAATGCTTGCGCTTGTGGGAATTACTGTAATTGTTGGGGTTTTGGAATTTATAGAGTGTGGTCTAGACCTACTCTATCTGTAAAGTGTCTCGAGATAACTCTGTTATGATTTGATACTATAAATAAAATGTAATTGAATTTAATTGAAATTGAACTTAGACGTCAAAAGAAGTGCTTTCATACTCAGAAGATCCTCTTGAGCATAGGTAGTTATTCTGGGAATAAGCGCTAAATTGCGATACTGTCCAATCTCAGTTAAGAATGGGCTGCCAGTTCCATGATGGACAACGTTGCACTCTATCGAGATGACACGTGCAAAAACCAGCAGGTAAGTAGTAGCTCACCTGAAATATGCTGGAAAAATAGCAAATATAAAACAAATCCTTAGGGCAGTTATCTGACTAAAGTGTTGACATCTTCAATGAACACACCTGCTGGTAATTACAATTCTTTTTGACTATTACAGCCTCTGGAGAAAAGCAATTTTTTTGTCGTTAGAAAACTGACAGAGTCAAGCAAACAGCAGCAGACAACACGGAGCAGAGAACACAGTTCATGTCTGGCTCGGGGAAGAAACAGTGTCTGTTTTTTAGGACTTGGAGAGTCAATTGATTGTCGAGGGAGAACATTGCTGCTGCTGGGTTAATTTGATCCACATTTTGCAAGGGGGAGTGGGTGGGTGGCTGGAAGCTCTGCAGTCTTTCGGGGCTTTGGTCCTGATGAGTAGGACAGCACCCCCAACTCGTGCTGGCCAGACACAAGCTGCAGGCCTTGGAAGAAGACAACATCAAATGCTTCTACAGTATGGTGCAGAGCAGGATTTAGGCTTCCTCAATCACACACTGAAACTGTTATTCCAAGTCTGAAATGTGGCCTTTGTAAGCTAGTCTGAGCTATAAAAGTAGCCTTTAAGCCTTCTATTTATGAATCCCTCCTACATCAATATTTATTTTTGTCACACTGACAGTGAACTACAGAAAATTACATCAATCATCGTCTAAAGTCATTATTTATTTTGGGGAAGTTTTTCCTAAAAGAGCTAGATAATTGTCCTTCGAACAAGCTCTGTCTCTTTTTGTTTTAATGCAAATTCCAGAGGTGAGCAAGAACAAAGCTCAGATGTAATACTACAAGCAGAGGACAAACAATAATTAGGCAATTATGGAACAATTTAAATGCTTATGGTAATTAATTGTCAGTGGTATGCAAAGACCAATACAGACAGTGTTGTGGAGAAAAAAAAACATTCTTTTGAGATTCCAACGGCTACACCCCTGACATTGATATGATCTGAGTTTCAAAGGGATTTTCTTTTTTTTTATGTCTCCAGAACAATTTCTGGTTCACTTTTTGACCTTTAAATAAAGTCCAGCTGCTAGACCCTCTGAACTATTCCCTCCTTCACCCTCCTCCTTCCATATGCAGAAGGTGAGCCTGTTTGCCCCCGAAGGGTGGGGGTTTATTGGTGGAGACGGCATAACCGCAACTACATTTGGCATTCAAAATGCCAAACAACCCCAGACCCCTCCCCAAATACCCCTTCCGGTCCTTTAGTGTGACCCCGACTCTATGCCTTGCAGATATGGAAGTCTGCATAATGTTGGAGGATATAAGCTATTCTTTACTTTTAGCATGAAGCACAGACATGAAAAGAGGCCTCTCTCTTCGAAGCACCCTCGAGCTGCTTTGGATAAAAGCCGTCACACGCAGAGGGATTTGGAACATGAAAGCTGAAGAATTTACATGCGCTTCAAATCAGTTTACAACTCCTTTTGTGTCCCGAAAAACAGCTTCATATGAGGAAAGTAGGGGTATATTCTGCAAAATGAGCAAAAAGCTGGCGGAGGATTTGGCGGGGTCAGTGCTGCCTTGGCGCGTCTGGCTGCTGTTGCAGGCAGGATGTTCCACAGTGAAGGTTTAGGGTGGCTGTTGTAAACTGAGCTGCCCGTTCATTGCAGGAAAAATAAACAGAGGGCCGGGCCTGAAGAAAGTCCTGAGTACAGTGGAGCATGTGTTCCCTTGCTTAGCTGACACATTGTTCTCAGAAATAACAGTCTGAAAGGCTGCTTTCCATGCTTTTGCACACACACACACACACACACACACCACACACACACACACACACACACACACACACACACACACACACACACACACGTGCACATTTTTATAAGTCCTACTTCATTCTTTCTTGTTCTCTCAGAAAGCACTCACACGGGTTCTCTCACTCACAACCCTGCAGGACTCCCTTTCCTCTGCGCTGCTGTGATAACATTGTGACTGGATATGGAATGGAATAAACCACCCTCCTTTCCTGCTCAGCTTCCACTCCTCTATCATTCATCCTCCATCCAGCGGGCCCCTCCACACACCCATCTCTCCATCCCTCTCCTGTCCAGATGACTATTTTTAGCGCCAGCGCTGCTATTCTGGAATTTGTTGCTGACTAGCTGCTGGGTGTCTGGGCGGCGATCTCTTCTGGAATGTCTGGCCCACTCTCAAACCACTCCAGAGTCCCAGCGCAGGGTGGACGGCTCGGGGCTCTGATTACAACTTTAAGCCCGCTTTAGCTGTAGCTCACTCTTCCTCCAGCAGAAACAAAGCTGGAGGGAGGGGAGAGAACTTTCTCTGTCCTATAGGCTACCACAAAGGTGCATTTATGTATAACTGACCTTTTCAAAAATCTGTTACAGTAAAAGAGTGACTTTATGGGGACACTCCTCCCATTTCGTCCTCACAAAAAACTAACCCTAACATGTTTTAGGGTTAGCAGCCAGTTAGCTTAGCATAAAGACTGGAGATAGGGGGAAACAGTTAGTTAATTAGCCAGGCCAGCTGTCTTTATGCTAAGCTAAGCTAACTGGCTGCTGGCTGTATCCTTAGGTTTTTCTGACAGAGATGAGAATGGTATCAGAACTTACAAAGAAAGCAAATAAGCATATATCTCAAAGAAATGTTGTTCTATTCCTTTAAGGTAAGGGTTAGGGTTGGTGGTATGCATGTCATGGTTGTGGTTAAAGTTTGGTTAAGTCTCCAGGAAGTGAATGAAAGTCAATTACATGTTTTGGTGTATTTGTGTGTGTGTGTGTGTGTGTGTGTGTGTGTGTGTGTGTGTGTGTGTGTGTGTGTGTGTGTGTGTGTGTGTGTGTGTGTGTGTGTGTGTGTGTGTGTGCGCGCTTGTGTGTGTGGTCCATGAAAAGAAAATAAGCAGCACTAATGGGAAGTTTTTCCTGTCTTGGATCAGGCTTTAGGGGTTTCAAAGCAAAATTGTTTGCAGTGGAGGGAACGCCATCCAAGCCCACCTGTTGCTCATGATTGCAGAGATCCGCTTGAGCTGGGCCTTGTCAAGAGACGTACTGCAGTATGCCACTCAATAACATCAATGGACCAGGCAGGCCTATTCATTCCACAAGATTACCCAAGCAGAGGTGATACACTACAATGCAAATTCAAAGTACATGCCTGAACTGCTAAACAATAAGACATGCAGTCAGGAGTGCTGCTCACATTTCTTTATCCATCACCCAAACATTCAGAAATGACAAAGCTATTATGACAGTATTGCTGCTTGTCATTCCAGTAAATCATTGCTGTGTAGACGATTTCCTCCAGGCCACAATATGAATCCACATGATGTATTTTACAAACATCTCCATCAAATTTAATGAGATTAACTATGCTCTTCCAAATGGCAATGAGAGTTCATCCGGTGAGGGAGTGGTTTCCCCCAGGCTAAGTGATTAGGGCATGAATAGGAGGGTGTAGAAATAACACGATGGGACACAGCCAAGTCTTTCAAAACACGTATTCTTTCACCCTTTGGCTCTTTAGAAGCCAAGAGATGGAACTGCTTTTATGGCATGTAACCCTTTCATTGTAAATCACTGAACTCTGCATCCTGCCGATCCTCGAGCTACTGATAGGAATTCCCAACATTAGGATGTACAAAGGCAAGTATGAAAAGTGAACAGTCAGCAGTGTGAGCATAGATGCAAATAATTGGCCTTGGCTCCCAATAAGGGGATGTGGGTTTAGCTCCAGTATGGTGGGGCCGAGTCTCGGCCATGAAGAAGACTGGAGACTGGGAGGAAGCCCGTCAGACGCTGCGGCCGAACCATGCAGCTAACCGGCCAGTCAGGTAATTAAACAGCCTTCAGCACTCTGTATGAGAGCTGTCTCTCTCTAGAGTGTGAAAGGCTGAGGCAAGGCTGGGAAGCAAAGTCGTTCTTGGCTGAAGCTCAGAGATGTGCGGCCTCGCTGCTCCGGGACCAAATCCCATGGCCACAGGGTTTTAGCACTGCTGGTTTTAGCTCATCCTTCAATTTGGTTTTTGTTTCGGAGGCTTTTTCTTTTACTAACCCCCCACCCCAATCCAATTCACCCATAGTTTAAGTAGAAATGCAGCAGAAAGAGCTGGATGGATGGATGTATCCCCCAGCTGGATAACATTCCTCTGGTTTCCACTTGTGTCTGCTTCTCCTTTTTTATGGGTCAGTGTTTCTGTGATTAAAGTTTCTTTTCTTTTTCCCCTCCCTCTGCTTTTCCACTCTCTTTCCATTCATAGCTATTTTCCTCTCTGCCTTTCTTGCCTGTCCATGCTTCATGAGAATTTAAATAGTCCTAAAAATTGACCAGGGAAACTCCCATCCAGTTTTGTGCTACAGCCACTTCACCACCAAAAAAAAGAAAAAAAATTGTTTCATCCTTTGAATATATTCATTTGAAAGTTCAGTCTTGCAATTATCCCACTGGCTTTGTGGATGTGCTGTGAAACAATAAATACTATGTTGTCTCTGCTCAGTGCGCAGTGGTGTTGCTCAGTTTGTAACATCACTATGACACTTTCTCACGCTGCCACCCTTTAACAATGTCTCTTCACATGGCCTTATCATCCGTGCCAACTGACTGGCCATCCTCAATCTGACATAACAGTGATTGATATGAGCACGGGTGTGGACTCCTTGTCCTGCTTCCTCTTCCTCCGCTGCTCTCCAGACGTGGCTGTTTCACACGGAGGGGGGCTTAAATGAGACTCCTAAGTGTGAGATGAATGATTTTGGCTGTGGAGACAAAACAGAAAATACCATTTTATATCTGAGTACAGTATGTGCATTTGCATGTTGATGAATCTGGGTCCAGATATGTTGCCCAATTGCAGCATTATGTCCAGAAGCTGGATCTATGTATGACCAGAAGAGCCAAACGCACATTTATTCTAGAAGGTCCAACCTAAAATGAGATTTCAGCTCATCTTTGCAAAATTAGATCCGTTCATTTTTTCCACATCCTGTCAATTTATCCTGTTAGAGAGTAATCAAATTCACCCAGTCTTGTGTTTCGGCAGCTTGTTTGGAAAAGCACACTCTGTCCATTATGATAATCTGCTCAGTACAACTACTGTACATATGACCACATATCACCAAGAACGATTTTTTTTATCTAACCTCTTTGCCACATTCAGATAACTTGGTAGTAATAAAATAAAAAATGAAAAATGAATCCCTGTCAGGGTGGTCCATCTACCGTTGTCTCTTTTTAAAAGGACGAGGGAGAAAAAAAAACTTCCCAGGAGTATGTGGGGCCTGACATTCACTATCCCATTACAGCCCACCTAAGACAAAGCCATGCACATAAAACAACGTGAGACACAAGGTAATGAAGTGCTAACCACTGAGGTAATCCCTTTCGTTGCAGCGACCCTCTACCGTTCCCTTGTTGTCTGTCCACCCTTGGTTCTTCTTTTCCATCCCTCCCTCCTCACGTGCTCTTACAATAGTATGTCACTGACAAGAGGTTCCACCAGATAAATGAATGTGTTTTTGTCTCAAGTATGCTTGTGGGAATGGAGAGAACTATGAGGAGGTTTTGTGGGTTTTCTCATGATGAGGAGATTAAAAGCAGCCTCAGAGGGATGAATACACACTTCTTGGATTGATTTAAGAAAAGAGGAACATCCTAGACAGATATCAAGGTCTGTATTGCCTGCCAAGACGAGGGGTGGGGAAGTTCTTTTAGGAACGGTTCAGTTTCACATAAAAGCGAGCGCTCGGCGACTACAGGTGAGCCCTGTTTGATGCTCACTTAGGGTGACATTTGGATGAGAGCGCTGTGCTTTTTCTCCCAGGCAAAGATACAAATCTTCCTTTGGCAGCTGTGGTTTGTTGGGGTGGGGGTTGGCTGTTGGGGTGTCTTGTCTTAACATGGTAGATAGGCTGGTGAGTCGTTCCTGAAAGATTCCCTTTATGAGTGATGGCCATCTGGGCCTTTTCTCAGTATGTGTGTGTGTGTGTGTGAGTATGGATTTCCTTTTTTCTCCTCTCTTTTTTCGTTCTCTTTCTTTCTGTTGAAGGAAAACAAATGAAAAGATAGGGCTTTGAAAAAGGATCTGTCCCAGCAACCCTCCACCACCACTTCCCTCCTCCTCCTCAATTCTGACCCCCTCCCCTCTCCACCACTTGTGCAGGCTTGACGAAAGAGTATACCTCTCTTCGTCGCATGCAACAGGAGGGGGTTGTGGTCAAATTAAAAGAAAAAAATTGTGAGAGAGAGGGAACGAATGATGGAGACAAAAGAGGAGGAGAGAGTGGTGGTAAGAGGAAGATCCATTTGAGGTGCAATTGATCATCTGTTGATGATAATAAATGTAGAGTAGCTGGAAAGCAGATAGCAAGAATGAAATGAGAGATAATAATAATAGTGCGTTATAATATAATATAATCTCTTCACACCCGAGTTGAATGTGTTTACAAGTTGGATTTTCATTAGCTCTGGCATTGTTAGCAACGCCAGTTTCTAACAGCGCTTTACGCATACAAACAGCGTAAAAACATGTCCACAGATATATGGACAGCGCTGTGTGTACGACTGATTTAGTGAGACACAAAACTGTATGTTAAAACAGCTTCCACTGTTGATGCACTGAGCAGCCATGTTGGATTTTTAGCTCAGGGTACTTGAAATCCGAGTTCCGAGTACAAATGGAACGCATTACATTAGTGGTTGCCCAAGTTCTGAGTTTGGAAATCCGAGGTCAGGGCGTGTGTTTCCGACTTTGACCTCAGAAAATCTGAGTTCAGAGTACAAATGGAAAGCACTATAAATCGCAGAGTAGTTGTATGTAGGGGAGAGGAAAGGAGAAAGAAGAAGGTTCCTTGGTCTGGACAGATGAAGAATATAAGGAGGTTTAAAATGGCTGAAGAACTGTACAAGGGGCAGGAAGCATACTGTGGGGTTTTCAGAGCTTTTTTGTGGACAAAAGCTGCTTGCTACTGCTTTAAACAGGGTGGATGAGAGGGGAGTTTTAAAACCCAAACACGCTAAATGAGGCTGAAAAGCTCACTTTTACGACAAAGATTCATTTGATCTATTGTTAAAAAAGTGCAGCTTTCAAAAATAAAGAAGGCTATGAGTTGTCTTTGAATGGATGATTTACATCCTTTGAAAAACAGAAAACAATGGCATCACTTTCATGCAAAATATTTTTTTCACATTTTTACCTGACACTAGAGTTTTTACCCAACTCCACCATCTCTCTCAAAACAATTATTCTGTGATTAGCAGGAAGCTGCCATAACTTGTTCCTCTATAAAACATTTTACACCAAGACATTCAGTGCCCGAAAACATCAACATCAAAGACAATAACTGACACACACACACACACACACACACACACACACACACACACCTCCCACATGTCTCCTTCTCAAAACACACATCTTTCATACGCTAATGACACGCTATAGTGGTAAGCTATGCACTGAGCAGGGTGGGAAAGATTAGTGGACTGACAGACATTCCTAGCAGCTGATGTCAGAGTATTATCACAAAATATGCACAATATGATGTTACGAACCAAAATATGACAATGTGAGAGCTGATATGTTTGGACGAGGGTGGTCCCCAACTGGCTGACCAGGAGGTCAAAATCATAACTCCTGAGGTAGAAATTCCTCAGGCCTGGTCCAAAGAGAACCTGATAAAGGTGAGAGGTGGACCAGGATGCCTTTGTTGCCAGACTCTGTAAGCAATACTAGCCAAATGCCTGGTTCACGGGCCCATTGACCACAAGGGCACATTCCAGACATTCTACCCAGACAGTGAGTCTGGTGAGTTTACAGAGGACAGATGTCCTCTTCACAACCTGTGTGGCAGAAGAGTGGGTGTCAGAGACCGAACAGGGAATCTTTTGATATCATTGTTCTTTCCCACTTCCAGACTTGCTGTGGTTTGAACTCTGGTGAATCACTCTGTATGAGTCCCTGTGAAGCTCATCCATCTAAAAGCCGGCAGACGTTTATTTAGACTCTGATGTTGGACCAGGAAAAATAACTTTAGACCCTGCAGGAATTGCAGCTTGTAGATTCAAGGTCAGGTCATCTGAACAATGAAACAGAGCTCAAGCCCACATGTCAGAAACAACCATCTTGTTGTAGTGTCCTTGTGCAACAAGAATCAGACCAAGGCCTCTTCCAACCAAATTACAAATATACTTTTCTCATTATTTCTAGTGGTATCTATACATGCAGACAGTTTGGTTTTATTTGCCCATTTAAAATATAATTCTCTGAGATGTTTGCCTCCACCCAAAACAATGCAATTCCACAGATACTTCTTTCCAGAAAACTGTTATTCTGGATCATTCACAAACCTCGCAGTCAACATCAGTGTAATTGTTTTGTATGAAAACTGTGACCAGTGTTTTCTGTAGATTCTGTAGTAATGTGAACATTGTTTCTTGGAAGAGAGGTTGCTTTTGAAAACTTTAAAGTTGCAAATTAATATTTTGTATATGTTTAAAATGACTACGTGTAATGTTGAGAATGAGAATAATCTTCCAAACCGGCTCTCAGCTCTACGGAGCGTTTTAGCATCATTTAGCTCATTGTTTCAGTTTTACTCTCAGAGCTTTTGTTAACCTAATTTCCAGCCACTGTTTTCAGTGAAAATGCTCTGATAACCCCATTTTTTTATTTCTCATTTTTATTTATTAAAACAGGAAAGGATTAGACACAATCGGGCCTGGCTCAGTATAAAACTGATTTTCAGCAGGTTCCTGCTCTGCAGAACATAAATGGCACATATACAACAAAGCTCACACACTAGACAGCTAGAGACTGTACCCACTGTACCCAATCTGCCCAGCACCAAATTGCAAACAGACAAAGTCAGCATATAGCTGTTTAACATAGTGAAACATTCGATATTTCCCTCAGGAGTTGGTGGAGACTAAAATAGAGCTGAGTGAACATTGTACTTACATACATCAGGTGGAAAAACACAACTCAGAATGAATGCTAAGATTGCTCCGCATCTCCTAGATGTGGAAATAGGCAACTGGTTATTGTTCTACAACACAAATTTATAAAGTAATAATACTGTATGTCAACGTTGGGTAAAGCACTTGCTGCTTTAGTGCCATTTTGTAATGATACATTTCAGCTAAAACATGCCCAGTGTTGCAATATTTTTTATATTAATACCCATAAAACAAACACTGTCAAACCTACAGCCAATGGGGGGTAAAAGATAAACGTCCTAGCAGATTAGCTTGCCAGCAGTAATGCTAGCTCATGTGACTCTTGCCTTGTATTTTGAAGAGGTCCCTCGACAGTCTCTTCTGTAAGCTCCACAAATTAAATTCAATTAACCTCCATTGTATTGGGATGGTATTGGGATACAAATAGCATCCTGGAAGAAAGTGTGAACATGTGTTTTTTTAAGCATTATAAGTGGTAGTTGTGATTGAAGTGAAACAAGTTGTAGCAGTAACATTAGTTACAGTAGTGGGTTGGTTGTAAAATCTCAGCTTTTATCTTCTCATTATGAAGACATTAGTGTGCATCATTGCAAATCTGCCAAGTCAATTACCTGTCCTTCATTTCAATCTTGAATTTGTCCCAAAGGGTCAGCACTCGCAGAGCTTTGATTGAGTTCCACCAGGTGCACATACAGTATTTAGACGTGGCATTTTCCTTTATCTAATTCACATCCTGAAATGGCTGTTTTATCTGGAATTTTCTCCAAATAAGCAGCTGCATAAACAGGACAAGCAATTTGTGTGCATGTGATGCTAAGCGCCAAGGCTTCCTCCGCCACATTTGACTCTCAGCGAAATGTCAGCGACAGTTTAGAGTTCCTGTCCTGATCCAGTTTCCCTCCTGCAGAGAGAAGAGTTTCATTATGGGGCTTGCTATAGAAAGACAATCTCACTCCAATTAACCTCTGCCTTCTGTGGATGGAGATAGAAGCTTTGTGCAGCACGTGTGACCAAAGGCAAGCCTCATATCTCAAGTGTAAACACAACAATTGTTGGAGAGCTTTTTGCTCAGAGCCTCAGAGACTACAAAGGGTTATGTCTAACTCTTGGTGTGTTTGACTTCCTTTCCCGCACACATGATTTGTCTTTCAGTCAGGCACGACCATGGTTGGAGCAGCTACTTCCTATGAAAAGGCAGAAAGGGCTGAAGGGGTTAAAAGGGAGCCCACTGACCCACATAAACAAGCACTCTCATTCATGGCCTCTGTTACTCCCTCATTGCTAAAGTCTGACTCACAAATGTTGGAACACCACTGAAGTGCCCCCCTGCCTCCCTCCCTCCCAACTCCATCACCACCATCAAACTCTTCTCCTTCTCCCACACAATTCACCCACTCCAGAAATGCTCTCTCTTGTATCTTCCCATCAGCTTAAAAATCTGCATCCACACCCTATACACTCCAATCATACTGTACATACAGCACACGTGAGCATAGACATATACACACACCATGCATGCAGCCACGCACTCAGTCTTTCCTTCACACACACAAACAGCCCGGGAAAGGGAGAGGAGGTCAACATAACTCTTCTCTCAAGAATGCAGAAGAAGTTTATGTTGCCATTGGAAAGGGAGAAAGGCATCTTGTGTGAGCTCAGATGAGCAATTATCCTTTTCAGCACACAGACGAAAAAAGGGCCCTTTTTCTGGGAACGTGCCTCCCACCAATATTTCTCCTAGCTGCCACAGGAGTACAGCAATATTTGCACTAAATGGGCAAATGTCGATCTGTCACTTGGTAGGAATGTGTTATTTTTACTGTGACTATTTTTACCTTCACTTATTTCCATGGCGCCAAGTAATAAAAAAAAATTCACACATAAAAGTGTAACCAGAAATGGTTCTTGAGGTATTGTTTTTTAGCGCTTTGCATGAAAGCTACATAGGCCTATATAGATGGTGCATATTGGATTTAGAATTATGAGCCTTGGTGCTCAGTTTGTTTATGGTCCCAGCTTACTAAGATGTGGTGACACAACATAAAGTCGTGCCATTATAAACACAGAGTCAATTAGATGTTATAGGCCATCCAGATAGAAAAAAAAACACATACAGGCATCTCTCTGTGTTGATTAATGATAGTAACCTATCTCTGTTTGAAGTTGTTTACACAACTTTACGGCTGTGGGTTTTGGGGTTGTGTAAAACAACTTCTGCACTGTTACCAATTACTCTTATATCGACTTTTATGAAGAGTAGAAATAAACATTCAGGGCTCTAATCTTAAATAGGTCCAGCCCCCACACCCACCCACACACACACATACACACACATACACACGCACGCACACACACACACACACACACACATATACACACACACACACACACACACACACACACACACACACACACACACATATATATAATATATATATATACTGTATATGTGCATTGATGTTTGCAAATGCAACTTACACAAGCTTGTATCCACACACACACACACACACACACACACACACACACACACACACACACACACACACACACACAGACACACACACACATACACAATTTGGCACCACCAACCGATCCTTCCTCTCCATCCGCTGATAGACAGTGTTTACAACTGGATTCCCACAATTGATCAGTGATGCCGTCCCCGCCAACATTTAGCAGCCGGTCTGTTTATGTGGTCCTCGTCTGCGGCAGGGTGGCTTCCATGGCCATTGTTTACACCTCCTAATCTATCTCTTCTCTTTCTTTCTCTGTGTGTGTGTGTGTGTGTGTGTGTGTGTGTGTGTGTGTGTGTGTGTGTGTGTGTGTGTGTGTGTGTGTGTGTGTGTGTGTGTGTGTGTGTGTGTGTGTGTGTGTGTGTTTATATCCTGTCCTCTACACAGTCTTCCTGCCCTCTGCCAAAGATTAATTGAATTGTTTTCTGGCATCTCAACTCACAATTGTGAATAAATGAGAGGCATGCAAGTGTTTACAATTCATTTCTCCAGTTGGCAACTCAAATCAACTTTGTGTTTTCCCTAGACAGAAAATAGCAGGAATGCATGTAGAGAAGCTACGATCTCTTCATGTGGATTGAGCTTCTTTAAAGCCCCTACATACACTTCAGAGTGGGTTTTGTCAGCCGGTTGCATTGGTAGTTGTGTGAGTTGTCTGTAAATGTGAAAAAAAATTGTGAAAATCTTCACCATTTCCTTCAAGAGTAGAGGTGAATATGAGGATAAAAAAGTATAAAGCATAAAGAGAAACTTTAAATTATAATAATATATAATATTTTTGTCGCCATCAAAATATTCTTCTCTAGTCTAACTGCAGCGCTGCCAGTTCGATTCCAGACGGTGCCCTTTGTTCCATGTCATGCCTCTCTCTCAAACGGTTTCGAGTCTGCCTTTTCTCTGTCAACTACCCAATAAAGGTGAAAATGTTTGTTTATTTTTAATTATTGGGACAAATTTTGTGTCAAAAACAGTTTTTGTGATATACCCATACATTTTTCAAAATTACAACCTGACACAACCTTTTCTTACAAATGTTGCAGAAATCATGGAATATATCCAAGACTTTATCTCTACAAGACATTTTCTCAAAATGTTTCCAAATATCCTGGAAAAGGTCATGCAACATTTTCATAAATGTGGCTCGTGATTCCAAACACTGATAGTTACTTTCTGTCTGTGAAAGATGCATTGCCTTTTTGCCTCCTTCCCTTTCTCAACCTCCCTATCCTTAACTCTGACCATGTTTTAAGGATGGTTGGCAGACAGGGCTTAGTGTAGAAAGAGACAAAACCCCTCCAGACAGGATGGGAGCCCTTATTTACTTTGCAGATAAGGATTGTGGGTAGTGGAGGGAGCGAGGCGTGTTGGCATGTTGTTGTTTCGGGAAGCTTCTGGGATGTCTATGATAAGAACATAAAATATGCGTGTGTGTGTGTGTGTGTGTGTGTGTGTGTGTGTGTGTGTGTGTGTGTGTGTGTGTGTGTGTGTGTGTGTGTGTGTGTGTGTGTGGTGTGTGTGTGTGTTTGCATTAGTACTACTGAATTGCAGCTCTACATTTCAGCAATTTCAGTAAGCTCCTACATTTAGCTTGCCTATCTATTTCAACTCTTTATTCATTAGCTATTTCATAATTATCCATGTATTCACTTTTAGCTATAGGCTTCACAACGTTGAAACCATTTATATTACTTTTATAAAACAGTTTATTTGTTACTTTGTTACTTAACTATTTCAACCATTTGTCCATTACTTTAAGCTAACTTCTTCATATAAATGTTAGCTGTTTAAACATCCTTGCACGCTAACTATGTGGATATTGTCTTCTTATCGTAATATATAATGTCTTCTATTATTTTAAGTTCAGCTTCTCTACAACTGCAGATGTACCCCTGAGGTACAAGTACCCCTGGTTGGGAATCACTGTTCTATAGTATGAAAACTTTGTATTTTGTAAGCCAACTCTAAGTATGACTACGTATACTGTAGATCTCACTGTACAAGCATACTGTATGCTGATAAAAGCAGACACAGACATGTCAGCTTCAGAGTAGTGTACACATAAAACAGCCCTTTAATCTTTGCAGAGAGGAGAGCAGGAATGCATATTTATTGGTGTGGCGTGTCTATGCCAGCCAAGCGAGACCGAGCTGAAGTGTTAAGTGTGTCGTGTGAGAATTACAGCCGTGTGTGATCATTGTAATTATAAAGTTCAGGGTAGCTTGCACTCTATTCATCATCACTTCGAGGTAGCTCATATCGTTCACATACTGATTGATTTTGCTGATGAATGTTGTGTGTGTCGGGGGGAGGGTGGATACAGCAGGACTCCAGCCAAGGTGTGTTTCACTTTAAAGTTATTTTCATACTTGAATATTCTATCTTACTGTTTCTTTTATTTTTTGTTTGCGCAGTGAGCATGTGCGTTTACCCAAGAGTGCGTGTGATGTGTTGGCGCGTGAGCAAACGAACAGCTTCAAACCAAAGCCCTTGAACCCTGTCAAAGCAACCGAGCTGTGAATCACGAGTGTGAGTTAACCCCCCTTTTATTTTTAAACTCACGCTCACATGTGGTGAGCATGCAGGTGTTTGAGGTTCTCAAATGAGCCATCTCCATCCCCAAATATCCAATATCTGTTCCCCACAGATCCATAACACTACTGACTTCTGGGGTGTTTTTCCAGTAGCTGTCTCCGCCCCTTCCCATAATTTTCACTCATTCTCAATCTTCCGGCTTCAATTGCTGTTAACATCCTTTGTAGGCATATCTATCACCAGAATGCACGCAAAGCCTAGATACCTCGATGGAACTGGGACGAAAACAAGGCCTTCCAGCGTTCCCAAACATCCTTCCTCCAATCTGTGATTCATCTGCATGTTGACAGACAAGAAGAGCGAGAGAGATGAAGACAACTGTGAAGGGAGGAGCTGTAGAAATCCATGGCATGACTATCTTTACAGCAAACTCAGAAAAGGTGAAAAGGTGGTTTGTTTCCACATGATATTCTGAAGATGTGCGCGTGCATGCGTGCGTGCATGCGTGTGTGCGTGCGTGCGTGCGTGCATGCAGCATGTGTGGATAGATTAGATAAATGAGAGAGAGTAAGACGTTTGTCTATCCTTGTGCTCACTTTCATCCTGAAAAAAATTACTGTTTCCATCCTATAATAGGGGCCGCTGTGCCCTTCTACAGGCTAAAGAACTCAGTTGGCCAGCAGTATTTCATTAACATCAAAGAAGTGAGTCAGGTGCACTGCAGTTTTAACTTGTGTTGTACAACAAATCCGCAATTAGCTCATCCTTGTGCTTTGGCATCATCATCATCATCCTCTCTGGTTTAATTTAACTTATGTAAGAGTGTTCCCTCACTGCAGCTTGTTTGGATGCTTTAGCAATGATTAGGTGGGTGAAACTGACCTTGTGAATGTTTATACCGTGTAGTGTTTACATGTTTACGAGTGTGTGTTTATGAGATGGCGGCTGTTATCACTCACTGGATTAAAGATAGATGAAGGCAGGGGGTTTTGCCTTTCCTATAGGCAGTAATCAACAGGGTAACTTTTAGGACAACTTTTAATTAGCAACTGTCTTTCTGGAGCTAGTTTAGCATTTAAATATGTAATAATTAATATTTGACTGGCTCTTTGCTCAGTAACTACCAATATATCAACAGGTGTTTGCAAAAGTTGCTGATCAATACCAGTAGCTCCTTCTTTACCTCAATGGCTGCACAGATTTCAAGCTTTTTACTGTAAACTAGTTCCTCCAAAATCTTAGTAAATATATTGGAGCAAGTTTTATACAATGGGCCAAGCACTAATAATCTTCCATACATTTTCCCCATAGTAAACATTTTAACTTTTCATTGCAGGAAAAGCCCTGGTGTAACTAATATCATTAATGATGGCTGCATTCCATTTAGCTGTGCCAGTAAGCCATGCCAGCAAGCCACAGCATGCACAGTAAGGGCCCTGGCACTGGAATACATGAATGGAATGCAGTCATAATTATTATGATCAGTTACACCTGGGCCCACTGCAAGAAACATTTGTTAGCATTATATTTGTTGGACGGGTAAGCTAATCTAGCTAACATTAGCAAACACAGCTTTGACATGAGTCACTTTGTACTTGGGAGAGATGTGAATGCTTGCTAGTGTACAAATGGGTAAAGTTGAGCGTATTTACAAAAAATTGTGATGATATAAAGTCACAGTTTTTTTAAAGTACCGTGTCAGATACCTAATGGGTGTTGAGCTCGTAAAAATTGAGAGTTGTGGAGCAATGTCAATAGAGTTGCGAAGAAGCTAACAATGGGCAGGAGCTAAAGATTATCCTGTTTACAAACTCCAGCTTAAATCTGTTGACTTTTACACAATTCAGCAACTATGGCACCACGTTTTCTTCACAACTGTCACGACAAAGCGTTTTGAATGATTCATGCCTCTGACTAGCTTCTACTCCAAAGGAACGGCACCCGAGGCTCATGGGTATTAGTAGTTTTTAGACCCATCCGCCATGCCAAAATGGTGGATAAAACATGATTACTGAGAGACAATAATTTAAACTGGAGGTCATAATATATATAGGGTCGCTACATTATCCGGGAGACCATTGTGTTTCTGTAGCATCTGAACCCCCTTATCTTATGCATTTAAGTTATTATAGAACGTCTCTTTGACAAGATATTTGATCTTGTATCCTAAAATGTATTACTGTATCACTTTCCTTAAACTGAAGCTACAGAGTTGTAAAAAAAACTTTGTAGTTTCACTACACTACCAGTGTGTAGTGAAAAGAGACCAGGCAGTCTTTAGGGAACAAATCCATCAATCTCATTACCTTGATTCAAGTGCCCTTGAGCAAGATTGTATCCCTGTTCCATAGGCGGCGCCAGGGAGGGGCTAGGGGGTGCTGTAGCTACCCCTAGGATTGCCATAGCACCTCCTTAGCACCCCCAATAAACTGCTGTGGTTGATTTATAAATAAATAAAAAATCATTAATGTGTAAATAGTATAATTTATATTTGAAAAATGAATAAATACATTAATAAAACAAACCGATTATTTTAGGCTAAAAAACACAGGTGATCGTATTTGGCCAAAGGGTGCAGCACACATTGAACTTTTGACCTTACTTCCGCAGTAATGTTTTCACACAGAAAAAGATGTGCTCAATATTTGGAGTCGTTAGGATTAGAGAAGTGAGTCTATATCTAGTCTATAACTTTAAATCAATCTCTCTTGTTCACTCGCTTAGTAAACCGCGGCGGAGGTGGGTGGGCATCTGCGTGAGTGTTGTGTAATGTGTCTATTTGTGTCAAGGGAAACTCCAAATTTCAGAGCACCCTCACTGAAAAGTCCAGCAACCCCAAAGCACCCGCAAAAGAACATTTCTGGCGCCACCACTGCCCTGTTCTGTAACTGGTGTAGTCCACTAAGATAATATTGTCATTGGCAGACTGTTATTGCAACCTGCTCCCTTCAAGTCTCTCTTTTTCATTTTATAATAAAAAAAATAACTGACTCCAACTGACAGTAACTGACCTACACAGCCAACACGATGCTAATGATTAAAAGTTGAAACCTCATGAAACAGGTAGTTGGGCCATGTGCAAAGTGTTTCTCAATTGCATCTCACTATTATACTGAACGACCGCATTTCAAACAGGGCTGCACGCTAGTTTTAACTGTTGCCTTCCTAACACTGGCAGGAAATTGGAAACAGACAAAAAATAATACTTTCCGGAGTTAAAGATGATGGAGTACAATTTATCTCAAACAAAGGGTCTCTTAATCCTCTATCCTATGAAAACTGCTTTAAATATACACTTTAAACCATTTGATGAAAGATTAACAACCTTGCATGAGTTCATGCTGTTGAGTTTTGTCTCTACAATTATCATGTGTTCAAATGAAGTCAGTTCAATATTGAAGGCAGATGTTCATTTAGCTGACACTGCTAATTGCTGTCTCCTCCTGTGTGTGTGTCAGTAAATTTAAATGTGTATGTGCATAATACTGAAAACACACAGCAGGAAACATATCCCAAAGAAAGCCAGAAGTGATCCAATCTGACTCCAGGCCATCTGTCTCTGCCAGAAGAAATGATAGAGGGAACAGTGATAAATTATTTCTCTGCTTGTGATCTTCAGGGCAGCATTCTTCCCTTTCCACAAACATATGTGACCCCTGTCTTCCTTTTTTAATATACTGCCTTCCTCTAGATGCATGTTTTATCCTCTTCCAAATGTACCAGCTATTCACCCATGTTCTCCTGTGGTTGGGTCTGCGTGTTGTGTCGTGTGGCCAACTTTCAGATGTCTCCCAGAGGCCACCATGAGCAGCAGATGGGTATAATGGGGTCCATGAGCATTTTAAGCCCCATAACCAAGATCATGTGATGATGTGACACCCAAGGGATGACAAAGTGAGAGAGTGATCTCATCGCTTTTCCATACAAGTCACCTCCCTTGTTTAGGCTGTGTACGTCTGGAAAAAAAAACAGATGCTGAAGCAATTTAATGTGGAGTTTGTGAAGAATTAGGGATGGGAATTCTCTGTGGTTGCTGCACCCTTGAGCCAGACCCACATTAGTTTCACATTGCCAGACCTATCTGCGCACTGCAGTTGCACTGTGCCAGGAGAGAGGGCTGGCAGAACCCACTACCAGTGGTATTGTAAGTGGTTACAAAATGGGGGTTCTTACAGCTAATTTGCATAACCATTCTGTAACTTTTAGACTAAAATTATAAACATTTTCACAGACAGGCCACTGCCAGATGTCACGTCAGCACCTTAACTACAGCCCTACAATTTTATTTGATACAAATTCTTTAGGTAGTGGAATATACTTTGTGTTTCTGCTTGTGTTTCCATAAAACACAGGCTAGCAGCTAAACCTTGTACACTAACAATGGTAACCAACCTCAGCCAGCAATTGCAATGTAATTCAGTCATTTCATGTAGTCTCATTTGGAGAAAGACAGAGACACCATTGGGTGTCTATGTGTTGCCATTGTGCTGATGGCATACACCATTACAGCAATATTATGTGTTTGACAGAATATCCCTGCTTTAGTTAACACAAATTCCTTTTAACGACAATAATTCTTTTGCTGCACAATTATCCCCCGCGCGTTCTGTGATTTGGGCCTCCTCCCGCACCGTAGTTTGAGAAATCAGGAAGCGATTCAGTGGTAACGATGTAGATGGCTAGCAAAAACTGTAAAGTGCTCGGTGATAACATCCAAGGGAAATAGATAAAGAAAAGGTCTTTTGAATGGCAAGTTCATTTTAAAAGCCCTTCCAGATGGTTCTCTCGACAAGACTAAAGTTATTTGCATGTACTGTTGATGTGAAATGAGTTACCTCCAGAGTATGTCGAGTCTCAAATACTCGAATACTTGAAAATTAAATACTTTTGAAAGCCAAGTTCATTGGCAATAAAAGCAGATTGGAATATCCTACAGCACTGCCATTTTGTCACTTTTTAAAAACAAAAGGACTCAGTTAAGGAAAAAATAATTAGTAACTTCCTTCCTTATATTTGGGGTTTTATTGTTTTTTGACTATGGTAAGTGGTAAGTGCTGTTTTCGGATTGGCCTATTTTAAATCAACACTATTTTAGATATTGTTAAGTGCAACAAATCACACATAAATGCAAATTCTTCACCAACCAATTGTGTTAAATTTCCAAATTACATTGTGATCTCATTGCCATTTTTTTCAAAGCAAAGGTCATAGATAGATATAGATATGGTCGTCATTTTCCCGCTCCTCCACCTTCACCCCTCTGTGTCCTTGACACCTTGGCTCATCCTCTCCTCCTTGATTTGGCTACCACCGTGTGCCAACATGAGGTCACTCAATCTTTGATGTGAGGCTGTTTAGCATTGCCTCTCATGAGTAGAAGCCATCTATCCTACCTTTGATCACAGTTTTGATATAACTGATGGAGCAAAATGTTTATGGTAGCTCTCTGCCGTCATCCTCTTCTTACTCCCTCACAGCTGGTCCTCCATTTCCCCTGCGGCTTCCTCCTTAACTCTGACACCTGTGTTCGGTGTTCCTGACAGGTAAATCATGACAACGACCTTGCATAGCTTTCACTGAACTACTCAATCTACTGTATGCCGCCCATTCCACATACCCTGGATCTATGTCTTTCGTCACCAGCCTATGATGGCCAGAACCAACGATCATACCAGTGATGAAATGGTCTGTCCCCGCATACAAGCAGCCTGACTGCGAAAAATAATTAAGCCAGGGAATATGGGGGTGCAAAAAGGGAGAGCTTAGGCGTGGGCATGCATGACTTTCATTTTTACAGGCAGCCAGAAAAGCTGTGTTTACATAGGGGGAACAGAAAAACATACATGTGCATTGACAAGTGGGACTTTCATGTGCTGTAATGTTGTGTTAATGAGTAAAACAAGTGGCTCTGTGTGTGAAAAAGCTGCATGTCACTAAGTGAGGCACTTTCAGCAGCTGGTACTTTAAACATAAAATCCACACACATGCTGCACTTGTACATAAACACAGAGACACACACAAACCAAACAAGTGACAGAACTCTACACAGTGCTGTTGGCAAATAGGTGACTCACACATACACACGGCTCACGTGTTGACACGTTCTGGTTATAGGGTCAGAGCTTCAGAGAGGCAGAAAAGGTCACTGCACACCTGCACACATCATGGTACCAGCTCTTTCCACTTTATCATTTCCACTAGGTACTCCTCCTACCAAAAGCATTTGAATTAATGGCTGTTAGACACACACAAGGTGCCTTTTCTATGGAGACGAACACAGTGAGGAGGTGAACAAGTTTGTATTCTCTGCTGAAGATGGGATGCGAGAGGCTCTATGCGTGCAAAGCCTCTATTCATCATTGTCAGTAGCCTTGTGATGTCTGGCCAACCCCCAAAAAGCTTGGGGATGAACCATTGACTCCTGTAAAAGGGGTTTCTACTTAGCCATGGCTCAATAAAAAGGGCCAATGCACTTAGTGTGCTGTTAATTACCCCACTTCAAGTGAAGCAAAACCCCTGTTAACTTAACATAATGGACTCTGTCACCACTTGTTCTGCGTAAATGATGGGGTTGTTGTCAACGCAGGAGATAAGGATTACTTGATGATATGTGTCATGAAAACAGTACAAGAACAAATGCAAATTGTATTTCAATTATCCTCTTCGAAGCACATTGAGTCTATGCTTGTCGTATGAAATGTGCTATATAAATAAGCTTCACTTGACTTTTTCTCAACATTAACTATTTTACCATTGATGGTCAGTGTTGGGAAGTATACTTTCAAAACGTATTCCGTTACAGAATATAGAATACATTCCCAAAAATGTAATTTGTAACGTATTCCGTTACATTACTCAAGCTACCTGATACAACTATAAAATAGCAAGGTGACCAGTAAAACTACAGGAGACGACTACCCCTGGCTAATAAAAAAAAAAAACATACTTTAAGATGCTTCTTCAGGTTGGAGGTGGAGTCTTTGGACGCTGAAAGGAGGTTGGTTGCTAGCAAGCAGAGGTTGCACTGCACAGTTATGTTTTGTTCTCCCTTCTCTTTCTTTAATGTGAAATGCTGTTTGAATTTCCAAGATAGAAACGCATTCCTGCCCTGGCTCTGTTGTGCCAGTTCCTGCTCCATCTCTACCTCTAGCTCCTGCTGCTCCTCTTCCGACTCCATTATGACTGATCACGCAAATAGCTAATTTTTTCGTTTTCATATTGGGGCTTCTGGGAAATGCATGGAGTTGCCTTAATTTATTTAGAGAGTGAATAAACTCGTGAAACAGAGAAGTATCGTCATGTAATCCATTGATTTTAATAATGTAACTGTATTCTAAATACCAACTATTTAAATTGTAACTGTAACGGAATACAGTTACTCATAATTTGCCGGTACATATATTCCGTTACTTCCCAACACTGTTGATGGTACTATTGATGCAGACACCTTTATGGTACTACATGTTTTGCAGCACAGTTTGTTATCTTTAAAAACCAGCCAGCTGTTCGTGGAGCAAAAATACTGTACATCATTTGGTCCCTTGACCAACAGTCAGGCCATCCATGTGTTTCATTACTCACGTTATTGTTGACGTCGGTGTCATTGACTAAGGTAACGTTAAGGTTGGTAGCTGCAGACTCCTCATTAACACTAGCTGTTCCGCTCACATCAACGTTAACGTTAGTTTGAAGCTCATGAATCGTACCTGATGTTTCTGGTTGGACTTGGACCTCTGTTGACATGTCTGGCTCTGGCACACAGGTTCTTTTAGTACTTTTCTGAAGCCAGGCTAACATAACGACTTACAAACTCAACACACTTCTTTTTATTTTCTAGGTTTTCAGCAGTGAAAAATCTGTTACAGTCAGGCCGCAGGCATCAGACAGCTTTTTCAAACTAGCTTCCGTGGAGAAGCGAACTTCTGATAGGGTGGGCCAACTGATTGCCTTTACGTGATTCGTCAAGATCTGAGGTAAGTCACGTAGTGCCCTCTGGGTAGTGTAGTTTATGTAACGTTAGGGTCATTACCAATCTCTCTGACACTGACGCTTTCTCTGTCAGTGGTAGAGTACCGGCTACATGCGAGTAGTAGCGGTACGCAAGAAAAAGTGCAGGTACGCTTAAGAGTAAAATGTAGAAGTGCCGGTACTGCGTACCAGTGAGTACCGGTCCACTTCGAGCACTGGTCATATATTGGAAAAGTAAAAATAACATAATGAAGGCCCTATCGAATTTATCATAATACATCCTGTGGGGGAACATAAATATCTGTGCCAAATTTCATGGCAGCCAATAGCATGTTGAGACATTGTAGGCTACTAGGATCCAAACATGTCAGCTTCATGGTGGTGTGGGGCTAGATGAAAAGCCGGGGGATCATCAACTATTCATTGATTCATTGTCTGGGAACTTGAATGTCTGACCACGTTTCCTTACAGTTTTTCTCAACTGCTTGCAAACAAAATCTTTTCATGTCACACAATTTATGAAACCTGTCACTCAAAGTGCAAAACTACACACCAAATCTCCAAAACCATAAACTATTTCTCAGCCTTTCACTCAGTTTTCAAATGCATAAAACACTTTTTTCAAAACAATTCTCTACCTAAGAAACAAAATCTAACAGGAAGTGACTTGCTTTCCTTTTCCAAACACAACAGATCAAAATGCTACACTTATTTACCAGGGCACACACACACTCCTCACATGTGCAAACACATTTTGTCATAACTGAACACTAACCAATCACTGCTTTAGTATAGGCCTATACATAGGTCAAAGGTCAGATAGACAGAGCAAGGGGAGTAGGAGGGAGAGACAGGGGACCAGGGGAAGACAACGAGGAGGAGGAGGAGGAGGAGGAGGAGGAAAGAAGAGAAAGAAGGAGAGCCATCTCTGATGAGATCAGGTACACACTTATTCATCATGTGATCAACCACGGATTGACCAATGAGAGAAGCCCATCTTGAAGAGCTTTACAGTGGCGTCCATACTTCAAACCTTCAGAAATGAGAACAGGCAATGCAACTATCTAATGACTATTTCAGCAATAAAATCAATCAGACTTTCTTTTGCACAAAGTGCATACTGTTTTACTGTAACATTGTTGTTTACAGTGCACTTTTCAATCACTCTCAGCAGATTACTTTCTCTAGAACATTGTAAATGTAGATAGAAGCCTATGAAAGAGCTTTAGATTTAGAACAACAGTGTGTACATGGTATATGTAAAAATGTACTATTATGAAAAAAGTGTTCATCAAAATGCTTCATTTTGAGATGTGTTTATGGCATTTTGAATGCAGTGTTTCATTTTGAAGATGTGAGGCAATTTGCATTGTGTGTGTGTAGTTTTGGGAATTGTGTGTAGAGTTTTGAAAAAAGGAGACATAGTTTTGAAAAGGTGTGTAAGCAGTTGGAAAAAACTGTAATCTAGTAGATCTAGTAGTCAAGATATTTCAGCCTGGGCCAAAACAGCCCTCGGGCACCACCACTCTAGTGTGGCTAAAAAAAGACCTATCCTCTTTCGCACATTACAAGGAAGTAATCTGGAAAAGTTTGGACGTGTCTCTGCCTTTTAGAGGTCATATAAGTACACAAAAACTTGTGGCTAGAAAAGTGGAAGTGTGCGTGAGGCTGAAAATATCTGGCCTAGTTCTGAACTAGCCTTCTCTAAATTGGTACACTTCTCTCAAGGGCAGCTGGCCTCAATGTTTATTGGTCTTTTAAGAGACAAATGTGTTTGTGCGTGTGTGTGTGTTTGCACCCTTGTGGTTTTCCCCATGACTTTGAAACAGATATTACAGTTTTTTTTCAATTGCTTAAGCACTATTTTTAAAACAGGGACCGGTTTTTCAAAACACTGCACACATTTAGCACAACCACACACCCAATTAAGCAGAACACCTCAGACCCTTAGCAAAATGAAACACTCTTGCAAAAACTATACACTAATTTATAAAAAACATATTTTGTTACCATATGAAACACAGTTAGTTCTGTTTGAACCAGATACACGCTGCTGTTGCTATTCCAAAACACTTTTAGCAATTCTAATTCTCAGTGATTGGAGTACTGTAAATTAAGTACACAGAGAAAGTGCAACTATACAAATTCACCAAACACTTCACCAGACCAATGCTGCAGACTGAGGAAAATATAATTTATTTATATAATATGGAAAATCACAAACATGTCCCAGTTTTCATGCTACTACAGTAGTTATCTCAGCAAACAGCAGACACACATAAAATAATGTATCCAGTACAGGTTACAATTACAGTAAAACCAACAAAAACAACAAACCAAAAAAGATCTGAAAAAAACTGAAAATGCAGTACAGAAAATACTAGACTTACCTGCTGCATTTTTATAGTGCTTACAGAATTGGTCTAGTGAGGAAGCAAGCGGATGAAGACTTCGCTTGGACTTAGTTTGAATGTGAAGTGAATGATGTAGCAGATAGAGAGCCAGTACTGGAGAAAAATGCTAGAGTCAAATTCAATTAACTTAAGTGGAAGAGACTTAAAATGAGCGGGTCTGTTTCAAATTGGGCCCGTTTTCAACTCACAAAACACCCATTTTACTTCTCTAAATGTAATATGAGCTCAGAGGCAGTGCTACTGAGATTAAGACGTTTACAGACAAAAGGAGCTATTAGCAGTTAATGTTTATTACTCAACACAGCAGTTTCACTGTAGATGGCAAATTATCACCAACTGTCAATGCTTTACTTTCTGGGGGTCCAGATATCTTGCGATCGCTGTCTTATTGGATAGTCGATTGGATAACGTTTCACTTTAATCTCCAGAATGCTGCACTAGTCATTGTAGTGTCTGGGAATCTTCCTTTTCAGCTTCAGCTAGATCTTTTAGTAGCCATTACAATAAAGTATTACCTGTAAGAGGCAAAGGAAGCCCAGATCCCCATGTGTCAAACAGTCCGGCCCAAGATAATATCGCTATTCATCGGCCCGCTTCAACAGAGAGGTTCATCTGACACAAGAAACCTCTCTCACATGCAAACGTCCTGTATCTCATGTGAGGCCATTTGTCTAATTTCATTTGTCTAATCTTTTAGTGAATCACTCAGACTTTTTGTCATCAATGATCCTACCTGGAGAGTGAGCGCAGGAGAGAGAGAGAGACAGAGCAGAGAGAGAGAGAGAGAGAGAGAGAGAGAAGAGAGAGAGAGAAAAAGGTAAATTACATAATGAGATCAAGGGCCAGAGTGTTTGTGTGACCCAGTTTGACGAGTAGTAAGCAGACACGATCTGAGACCCATTATGCGCTCTGACAGGTCCAAATGAATGGGCCATTTCTCTAATGTGGAACAGGGATGGGGGGCCTCGGATACTTAAGATGTTTCAAATTCAGCAAAACAGTGACCTCCCTCCAGAGATCTGCGAAAATAAATCCCCAGTCACACACTCCAACCACAGGAAAAAGAGAAAAAATGGGCCTGTCTACACAGCCTACTCGCTCGCTTTCTCACCAGCACGTGAAACAAAGTGGAAAAGTATGTGTTTCATGTTTTTTGTGCATGTGCATGTGAAATAAACTGGGTCTCCCTATTTTCAGTGCATACTGTATGTGAATCTTTGAATCTTTGGTGTGTGAGTTTGTTTGTAAGACATTTTGTGTCTGTGTGTATGTGTGTGTGTGTGTGTGTGTGTGTGTGTGTGTGTGTGTGTGTGTGTGTCTTTTCACGTGATGTGTATGTATGAGTGTGTGCTAACTGATGCACTGAAAGACCAGTTGTAATACTTGTGTGTGTGTGTGTGTGTGTGTGTGTGTGTGTGTGTGTGTGTGTGTGTGTGTGTGTGTGTGTGTGTGTGTGTGTGTGTGTGTGAATTGTGCAGAATGTCTGTTTTCTCCATTTTCTATTACCCTTTCGCCCCTTGTTCTCTGTATCGTCTCCCACTGTCAGTCTGCCCACTAGGCCAGCGTCGCTGGACCTCAGCCATGAGGAGGCCACTTTCTGGCTCCAGTAATGTGTGCTGAAAAATCCCTACTTGAACTCTGTAGACCCTCCAGCTTCATGAGAATCCAGCTTCTGGCTAAAGGGTTGCATGGCTGGCTGGTAGCGGTGCAACAACACATATTCAAGCACAGAAAAGGGGCCAAATGCATCATGGAGCACAATATTAATATATTATATTATATATAATATATATTAATATTAATAACTGTTACCAGGTTAACAGTTGCTCTTTATTAGAACATTCAAGCCATTTATATTCTCCAGTTTAGCTTTATGCAGACAAATGTCAGACAATTGTAAAAAAGCTGCCTTTGTTTTTCATTTACAAAATTCCCTTTTTTTTGGAATTTGTTTTTTGCATGTTGTATTTATTATTCTGTTCCTGCATGTGCTTGTGTATGTGTATATCTTTGTTTATATGGAAAAAAGGAGCTGCTAATTTGGTGAACTGAAAATTGTTGTTACATTTTGCACTAAAACCTTTAAGAAAACCTATTCTACTTTGTTTCATTCCAACTGTTTTTGTTTTGCGTGTTTAAAGCCTTGAACCCTGTATCTTGTATCTGATCAAACCATTAACTGACTCTATACTACTAGATAGCAAAATTAGTTATATTTTTATGTGTACGTATCTTCGGGAATATAGAGCATAAAAGTATCTGCACACCAAAGCTTCTCCCAAACAATAAAGGTTAAAAAAGTTCACAGCACAAAGTTCAACCCCATAACTCTCTTTGTCTTCCAAACTTCTGCTCACAGGTCATGCTTCTTAGACTATGTCACTCAGTGTGTGAGCGTGCCTGCAGAAATAAGGAAACCATAAAACCATGAAGTGCTTCTTTTCCTTCCCTCTGACACATTTCTCTTTCGGCAGTGCTTTTTTAGCACACTGAGCAGGAGGCAGCGGCAGCAGGAGGAGGAGGCTGATGGAGAGGGCCACCTGAACAAACCCAGTGTGGAACCGGGCAGCCAGGACAGCCAGGCCCAGCCAGATTTATGACTCTCACCCCACTTTTCCCACACAGAGGCCCCTCTCTGGAGCTTCTGGATGTGTTGGACCCTGTCTATTACTTTTTGTCACCTCTGTCTGCCTCTCCTTCCTGTCCCACTTTCCCATTTCTCTTTTTTTATGTCTATCAATCTTTTCCCTTCCCTTTTTTTCTCTATCTTGTTGTCTCTTTCTCCCTTTCTCCTCCTCCTTTTCTCCCAGACATCCTGGCCAGCTGTTCATCCAGGCAGGGTGTCTACAGCTGTCTGTGTGAAGCTGCGTAGGTTGCATAGCTTGCAGCGTGGAGTTCTTTCCCAACACCTCTGTCTCCTCTCTTCGCAGCATCCATGACTTGAGCATGACCTTGACACCACAACTACATGTTTTTTTCCAAAACAACACACTGCACAGAGGTAGTCTAGGGGAGGTAACGCTGCAGAAAACGTACACGTAAACATCAACACAATATATAAAATTAAGCCTAGCTTTGAGGGTGTGGCATTTACAATACAGTTAACACACACGAAATGAAAACAGTGCCCTCAGCCTTTCTCTTAGTTTTTTATCCTTCTCTCCACCCAGCAACAGTGAAGCCTTGGCAGAGGCTTCAGATTACACAGAGTAAAAGTCAAACCACTGCCTACAGACATTTAGTAAATGGGTAAAAGATTTCCCCAGACAAGGGTAAACTCTGTTACAACATCCCATGAGACAAGGGGTAGTAAAACCAAATGAAGTGTGCATCAAATCAGCCCTGCTTTGCTGCAGATATTGCAATAATTAATCCAGCCCTTGCACGCTTTTCTGCTGTGGTAATCTTCTCTGTTGGCCAAGTCAATCTCAGATGAGGGACTTGAAGAACTCTACAGTAAATTCACCTTTTTTTATACCTTCATGCATTTTGGGGAACTGTGTTTCAAAATGTCTCCTGAGAAGTTTACATAGCTGTTATTTGTTCGAGGTCTAGGGTAATTGCCGAGAGACTGTAGGTCAAAAACAACATTCCTCTCTGCTTCAACAAAGGAGTTCGAATGTTGGAGGCAGCAGCTTAAAACACTTGAAGCAACATCATACTAAACTGCAAGTGAACTCAAACTTACAATATACTGTTGTCTCTGTTTTGCCACACAGTGTTGGCCAAATGTTATGAATCTTGGTAAGAATGGTTTATTACTTATGGGGGGCTTCCAGTGTTTCTTGGTTGGTTGTTACAGTAACTCTGTTGCCATCTGTGCTGCATGGTGGAGACCTGAGTCCTCGGAGATGGACGTGTTTACTCTGCAGTTAATCACCATGTCTGATGCGGCCTCTCTGGACGTGTGAGGGGGGAAATGCCGGCTAAATGCAGTCACCGCGACCTAATGAGGTGGTTTAGCTTCAGCAGCGTGCCATCAGCTGTACTCTGTAATTCAGAGACACCGACTCAACAGTTCCCCTGGCCAGCCTGCGTCAGAAGTGCGTTCGTCCGTATTGGCCATGTCGCCCACAACCCCGGGAAACATGTTGAACGGCTGCTGCAGGAGCCCGGAGTCCAACGGGCCGTCAATCAGTGTGGAGAGTGTGGTTTAAAAATGGAGAGAACAAGAATGGTTACAGAGAAAAAGCAATTATAGTTTGACTGATTTTCAAGGGGCAAGCGTCACACTTCCCATATGAAAGCAAAATGAGTGTAGATACTGCATAATGCATATCTCTGCCACATAGAGAAGGCACAGCAACAGGCCTTTCTCCTCCCCTTCTGTCCTCGTGGCACAGCAGTGCTGTTCTTGGCAGCGCCTGGTGCTGTAGCTCCACTCTTCGCTAATGGTTAAACAGCATGCCCATGCCATGCTTGCTAATGACAGGCTAGGCTTACTCCACTGAAGTGGCGCTTTTTCAGAGTCAACGGTGCACAAAGAGCATATCGAGCACCTCCCAAAGCAGCTGAGGTGCTGTGAGGACACTGTCTACACGCACAATAATGCACACGTATTAACAAACAGGCAAACAAAGCTTTGCAACAGAGAAAGTGTCTGCTTACACAGCTTTCCGTGGTGACTGATGGATGTGGACTGAAACACACACAAAGCAGCATTTATCTCCCAACAGTTCCTCTGAGATCTCTCTTTCTGATACTACTCTCAATAGGTATTTCAGCTTTGAATTGGTTTCTGTATATATATATATATATATATGTATATATATATATCATCGTGTATATGTCTACACATGAGAAAGAACTAAAAGTAAGCCTAGATAGATAGAACTCCTAGCACTGAGTGTGCGTTGTTTGTCTTTCAAGACAGGAGGAGGGCCAGAGCGCTTTGTTTGATTTGGCATTTGTTTAGCCATATTATTAGGACAGTAAACTTCCGAGCTGAATGGGTATGTGGACCACATGTTGGGCCTCTTTTTTTTACGTTTCCCATGAGACAGCTAAAATGTAAGAGGACCTCCACCTATTCCCACAAGAGGTGATGTAGGGGAGGTAAAGGTCTGCAAAGTGTAGGAGAATTTCATGCACATCATCCATCATTTCCAGCAAGCAAAGCATGAATATGTGTGCGCGTGTGTATGCAAGAAATATACTTTTTCTTTTGCATTTGTGTGTGTGCGCATGGGCATGTGTGCATCTAAAGGTATGCATTTTCTCAAATTCTTTAGGATATCTGACTCTAAGATCCTGACACACTTTCCCAGCATCCACAGGCTGGATCTGTTTCTGCCCCTCGGCGGGCCCATTTCCACACTTCCTCAGCAGAAAAGGTGGGAGCTAGAAGAATGTGTCCTTTCATCAAGTCTGGCGCAGCATGAATATTTCAAACAGGCAACATGATTCCTCAATGCCAACCGACACAAAGAAGAGGTCTCTGGGTGAGCTCAAGGTTGGGGCGAGCAGAGGTGAAATCTCGGACTGGAACTTGGCTTCTAGGCACCACCTGCTCGCAGTGACAGACAGGCAGACAAGGCCTTGGAGCTGGTGCCATGACAGGGGTTTGGTTAAACCCTATCTGACCATGTCTGCATGTATCAGTGCCAGGCCTGCAACTGGAACTAGGTCTGCTGTGGAAAAGAACAAGCCCAGACATGTGCTTGCATTGTTGATTGTGTGTGTGGATGAAGAGGATGGGTGAGCCTATGGACATACCAGGCATTCCACATCGGCAATAAAGCCAAATTGAAGGTGGGGGATAAAGCCGGGGCGTGTTGAGTGATACCTGGGCAGCTGGGACTGAGAAGGTGAGACAGAGAGGTTTAGGATGGTTAAGAGCTGCTGACACTGCTTTAGGTGAAAAGGGGGGAACAATTATGCAGGAGTGAGGACTTTGCCCGATTTGTGGTGAGACCAACATTAAGTAGGTTGTGCTCCAATTTTGACTCAGAAATAGACAAGTATGCCCTCAAAAGTGCAGGATATTACACACTCTAAAACGATGTGAATTTACCCCAGTTCACTCTCCCACAAGCAACTGAATTGGTTTAATAATACTTGAATGGTTCTGCTCAATGTTGCACTGAGCGAATGTGTATCAAACATTTCTGTCAAATGGTACTGATTCCTGTACTGCATTACTGCCAACATGCTGTCATATTGTTATTGTACATGTTCATGGTGGCGACCCTGGATGTCACGGTGGTATGATATCTCCATATTTGTTTGGGTTTAGAAACCTTTCCAGTGTGCTGGTTAAGTCATTGGACAAACACAGGCCACTCTACAGATCAGAAGCAGATAGCAGATACATGATTTTTTAAAGATACACATACTTTTCAAACACAGGGAACAAAATGTTCTTGCAAACATACTGCAAGAAGGAAATGATCATATGTCTACAACAGTGGTCTCTGACCACTTTAAAAGCAGTGTCTACTCATGACAGGTTGGATATGTTTGATGTATGTATGAGTTGTGAGCAGTTCATCCACTCAGATTGTTTCAATTAAATAATTGTAGAAGGCTGCAGAGGTCTGTCCAGTATTTTATGAGACTAAAAGACTTTCTGACCTGATGATGTCGCTAAAGGAAAAATCAGGGGATTAAAAGTTATCACAATTCATCCTAAGGGGAACATGAATGTCTAGTTTTATTGATTTTTTACTCAAAACCACACACATGAATACCTGATGATGGCATTAGAGAAAAAGTTAGGGAATCACCAAAGTCACTGGGATGCAACATCTGGGAACATCTGGGAACTTTCTTAATGGAAAAGCTGCATTTTTGTGTTTTGTAGCCATGAAGTCATGAAAGACATTGTTATTGTTATTAGCTGTAATTCATTTCATACCATTCCCTAATATGTTCAATATATCGGGTAAAATGCTGAAGTATTGCCAGTCGATGTTAAACAAGACCTCATCTATTGTAGCAAATATTTAACACCTCTGGTGTACAAATCTCCGCATAGCTTGAGATCTGGTATGTCCAGTTTTCTGGACAGCACCTTTATGTGTTTGATATAAGTCCAGATCTCTCTTTTGGAGAGTGCAGAGCAGTGCTGAAAGCACGGTTCATATAATAATATAATCATAAAGTCAATTAAAAGCCTGTTAGGAAACCCAATGGGCTCCCCGCTGAGACGGGTCCTGTGACATGATACAGGAAAAGAATGCGTGAGACAGGAGGTCCAGATCCATGGACACAATGTGGTCATCAAGGCTCACAGGGAGACAATGTTACACAGTGTTCACTGACATGAATGGAAACCCCTGACAGATCTGGATTTTTCAAATGTTTTATATGCTCGAGTGTAACCTCATTTACATCACCAAACTGTTTCACCTATTGTTCACCTTTTAATTTAAAATTTTTCCATTATCTTCAATTAGTGGCCTTTGAATTTGCAAGGCTGACAAAACAGCCTCCATTGTTCTTTTGATGTACTCTGCAGTCCCTCACTCTCACGCACACTCTGTTCTGTTGTAGCAAAGTCATGGAGTTCTGCTGAAGCCCAAAATAAGCCCACAGCTTTAATATCGGAGCAATTTCCAAAGCTGTGTAATAATAACTCAATGCCCACAGTTGATGGCGGCTGCTTCGACTTGAGTCTTCTGACATCTGGATGCTCTTCAGATAGTCTCCCGAACATGGCTTGGTCGATTCAAAATGAGGCTGCCTTTCAAAAGACAACAGAAGGGGCTTTTGTTTCGTAGTTTGACAGACTTCCAGGCAACATGTGGACAGGGTAGCCATTTTAAGGTATGTCCTCCTGCAAGTCTGCAAGTTTTTTTTTTACCCCTGGACAGCCTAATGCGAGCCAGATTGTTGGTGCTTTGGGGAAAATATAGATCTCATGATTACCAACAATTGACCAATTCATTTGAGGCCTCCTTTGACATGGCATATGTGCAGCTGCATTCGGGATTGTGGTTATTGTGTGTGTGTGTGTGTGTGTGTGTGTGTGTGTGTGTGTGTGTGTGTGTGTGTGTGTGTGTGTGTGTGTGTGTGTGTGTGTGTGTGTCTGTGTGTCTGTGTGCTCGATCACTCCCCCAATAATAAATCAAAAAAGGCTGGTAGCCTTTAGATCATGTTGGGCCCCATGTTTGTAAGAATGGATTGGCACTCAATTTGAGCACTGATTGAGCCACTGTCAGGGTGTTTGGATTAGAATGAGCCTATACATTACACAGATGGGGATCAACCTAAGTGTGTATGTTTGTGTGTGACAGCTGGCATATTCTTATACAGTTTTGGAGATACTGCACAGCGTCATTAAAGCCAGCCAAATACAGCGGCTCAGGCAGCACGTGCAAGCAGTGGCATTAAAAGCAACAAAGGTTGTGTGATGAACGGTTAAAAAGCTCAACTGAGATCACCAGCTTTTGTAGCTGGAAGTTTAAGCCCAGATAGCTATGTGTGGACTGCCATAAAATCTGTTTGAAAAGGCAAAAAGAGGCAATAGAGTAACTTTACTGGCTTGAGATAAAGTGCTTGTGTACAAAGGGATTCCAGAAATGCCAGGGAGATGGAGACTGCCCACAGGTCAGGTAGCTCTCTTAAACGTCCTCTTTTCTCATCATGAAGTCGTTCACAGCTGGCATACAGCTGATTCTTTGGACTGCTCTGTGTTAAACCACTGGCACCAGTACTTATACACAGTCTAATATAAAATGTATAAGTGGAGAGCACTCCAGATAACAGCGAAGATACATCTGAAACTTCTTTTTTCCTTTTATCCTAAATGCATTTTATCACCTACTGCTGACTAGTGCAAGTCTAAAGAAGCAACCAGTAACTGCAGTAAATGGATAAAGAGACAGGTTTCTTTACAATATAGCCACTTCACTTTATACATGGGTGCATGCTTATAAAATTGTGGCATGAGGGAAGAGCTTGTTATCTTAGAATCACATAAATATAATTATCGAGTTGTAAGGACCTTGTAAGTGAGGATTTTTGAAATACCTATTTTAATTTTCTGCATTTATGCAATAACATTCACTCAACAGTTAAGCCCAACCAACCACTACAACAGAACCACCTATAACAATGCATGCATGGAGAATATCATCGTTACACACAAAAATAGTATTAGTATATGTAAATGTATATATAGGCCACAAATGTATGATATTTACAGAGATTCATAGAAAATATGCATTAGCTGCAGTCAAGAAAATTATGTAATTCTTTCTAATGTAAAAATGATAATCAAACTAATTCTTATAGTAATGACAAATACAACTAATCCTGAGTTGCTTTATTTGTTTTCATTAACTTTTCCTAATAACTTAATATTACATTTGTGTCTGTTTAGTGAGCTGTGGTTCTTTGAGTTTCAATATTCATAACAAAATGTTCTTAAGACTCTATCTAGTCATAAGAAAACAACTCTCCATCAGCATCAGAGATGTTTCCCACCATTTAACTCTTAAAAGATTGGAAACGAACGCCTCTTATTCCACTGCCTGTTAGCGTGCGATTCCTTGATCCTTCTGTAACATGAAGCTTGTGTAGCGAGCCTGGACCACATGGGGAGTGCGATGTTGTGAGGTGAGGTATTTTTCGACTGGGAGACGGATATGTAATGCATTCCAGATACTCTGGCCGCACACGGTTTTTCTCCCCTGCTACCTATAGGCATCAATCCTCTCCCCTTTCGCTAGAACAATAAACCCACTGCCACTAAGGAAGAACTCATTTCAGACCCAGAAACAAAACTACCTCTTCTGTCGCTTCCTGGGGCCTGTGGAGAAGGATTCTTACCTTGTCTGCTGGCTTGAGGTTGGTCTCTAAACACTAAACACTTTCTTTGGCCCATAAACGTCAACCCTTGACCCAAAATTTAAGACCTTGTACCCATGTTCACACGTTCAAGACCCCAAACATTTTGCTATTGACCTTCAGCTCACCCACAGAGCCAGCCAGGACACTAAATCTCCCCCCCAGCCCCCCAAAAAAGTTGCCAGTGATTCTCCGATACGTGACCTCTTGGATGATCACCTTGTATAAAGATGTTTCTGTGATTCTCCTACATGGAGGTCTATGCTGGTATAACTGAGTTGCATAACTGGGATGATATTCAGGTTTCTCTGTCCAATGAGGTCCAGATGGAAGATGGTGTGTTTTAAAAAACAAAGCCTGACCTGCTTGTCTCCCACCTCTTCCTCTTACTGACTTCCTACCCTCTGCCCTCAATCCTTTCCTCATCTCCTCCACAGCACATTAAGGAGCACCAATCAGGTTTGAGCCTAAAACAACAAAAAAAACAGCCTCTGCGAAAGCCGCTTTTTTTTTACCTTGTCAACACTCAGGGTGGGATGCAAAGATGTATATGAAACACAGAGTGCTGAGATAATATTCATAATTAATGTCCAAGGGTTTTTAAAAAAAATCAACATTGTTGGTTTTATTATCGTGCCCTTTCCTCCCATGTTTGAGTGAAAATTGCCGCGATGCTAATTTGCAAAGCAGCTTTCTCCCTGTGTCATTTTAATGTTATTCTCACTATCTTTCTCTCTTTATTAAATCAGTTTCATTGAATTGTATTATGTCCGAGCTGACTCGCCAAACAAAGCCAGAAGCGAGTGGGGGCGGCAAGTAAATTTGATATATTTTACATTTTGGTAAAAGCAGATCTGTCTACTCATGCTTCTTCAAACTGCCGCCGAACAACAGACTGACAGATCTCCCTGTGTGAGACGAACCCTCCCGCTTGGCCTTCATTTAAAAGGAATGCATGGGTGGAAGCATGGTGCATGTGTGATGTTGTGTGTCTCAGCTTCCCCATGTCGTTCCAATGTTCTCCCCTCTTTCATCCCTCCATTTTTTGTTTGAATTCCTCACCTCCAAGGCATCTGATCCTGCAGACCTTCAGACATGAGAGCTGATGGTGCTTTGAACTGAGCTGCATGAGACAGAGTCAGCAAGGCCAAAATGAACTCTTCTATACTGGGCTGCATTATACCTGTATTATATTTGTCCATACATCCTATCGCCAACTCCCACAGGCAAATCCAAGTCAAGTCACAACTATTTATAGTCAAGATGAATGTCTTGTTAAAAATGTTGAAAATTGCCTTCAAGTCTGAAGTCAAGTCTGGGGATCAAATATGTCAATTATCACAGCAGTCATTTCTAAGTCAAGTCTGACGTCTTCATTTTCAAGATTGAAGTCTAAAATTAAAGTTTAACGTCTCAAATCAACAGCTCTGGTTTTGATGGTTTATAACTATATGGACGTACTGCATTCATTCCACTGTATACCTAACTGTTTACATTTCAAATTCACTTTATTATAACGAGCAGCAACAAGGCACTGAAATGGATTTGCTAAATGAGAAAGAGTGAAGAGATTAATAGATTTTCTTAGTACAAAAAAACAAAAACAGGTAGGTGTAAAAACAAAGCTCTTCAAGCAAGACTGTTCTATATTGATATTCACCTAGCCTGAGAAGGTCCTACCAATTGTTACATAGCTGTGGTTTAGCTATCAACAAACTTTACACGGACATAGGACATCTTTAAATCTGACTGAAAGTAAATACAGTTGGTAGTCCCTGGAAATCACAGTAGCTGTAGTGAACTGAATAGCACAGTGGCGCTACGTCCTTGTCACTTTGTTGGGGGACTTACCTGATCTATTTGGGGTTTCTTCATGTTAGTGTGTCGATTGTGGCTCTCATCTGAGTGTATGTGTGCATGCTGGAGAAGTGGCAGTGGCAGAAGTGACACATTAACTACAACTACTGTATGTATACGATAAAATGAGACGTGTGGCTAATTTCTCTACAGCTATTATGCAGATCCACTGGGGTCTCACAGTTGACAGTATAATAAAAGTGATACTTCAACAAACTTTGGATAAGAATTGATAAGTATGTTTCCTTCTTCCTTCACACAGAGGATGGCCTAAAAAACGTGTACGCCACACTAGGTTAGGTCATGCTCACTGGCCCATTACACACTCAACTACCTCTGAAAGTTTATCCTCTTTTAGTTTCTGAGAACTGCAGTCCAAACTCTTTTATTGACCTACTTCTGAGTTGGTGTGCAGACGATATATGGAGCAGGCCTTTTTGGAGAACAGGGCTAGCCAAGTGGTGGGGGCTCCGGGGGGGCTGCAGCATTGCATACCTCTGTGTATGTACAAGGAGTAGCCTTTCACCTCTCTGTGCTGCCTTTGTCTTTGCACAGTGAGGACATAAATCAGCAGAAGTCCAGCACAGGAATAAACAGTCACCAAAAGCTCTAAATGACTAGAGGTAGAAGTTCTGCAGAAAGATTGTGTTCAGTTGCTAAATCGTGAGATTTATTTTAGAGTGAGAGCCAACTCACAATCCCCTCTTCCACCCCCATATGTATGTAAGTGCGGATGCAGGATTTATGTTGAATTTACAACATGTTCAATTCACAAGTCTGGCAGGCAGCTCGGGGACAGAGCAAGCACGAGACGAAGATAAAGCAAGAGAGAGAAGAAGAAAACGATCCAGCAGGAAAACATGGACGGGAGTCATCACGAAAAAGAATGTGTGAAAGTCTAACCTTCGAAAGAAAAGCCTCCGGCATCATCTAATGTTTTGTCACACAAAGGTGCAGAATTAAAGGGTTTTGTCTTATGGTCTTAACCTCTAACCTTTTTCACCAGTCTGTCAAAAACAACTGACATGCACTTCTTATAATTGTCAACAGAATACAGGAGAGTGCTGTCTTTTTGACCCGGGGTCTTCAGGTTTTAAAAGTTAGAAAAAAAGATTCTTTACGACCATTTGCTTCTATGAATTTCAAAAGAATATTTCCTACAAAATGCTTTCATTTATCTTTTTAATCAATCAAACTTTTTGAATAAGACCTTTCATACAAGTAAGTGCACTGCTTTACACTTGAGTGAAAAACTAATAGGACTAACAATACATTAAACAATGACTATAGTATATACGACTATTATATATGACTATATATAAAAGTTATAAAATTGAAAAAAAAGCAATAAAATATATATAAGACAAGAGAAAAACAACGAATATCAGACATAACACAAGTTAAATGTAATCTAAAAAGGAAGACAGCTAACCTGTTCACTCTTCACATTGTAATCTCATGTGGATTAAACAACCTTTTTACCAATAACAATTAGAAAATAAACCTGAATAAACAAATATTGACGTTTGTCAGACTGACTACATTATAGCCACTGTACATACAAACGTTATGTGATTAAATCATTTTAAATTATTCATATGGCATCAGTTTTTCTTTTGAAGAAAAATGAGACAATCTCAGTTACAAGAATCTACAGCCAGCCATAGTCACAGCAGTGCTTTAAAGCTCAATGCTAACATGCTCCCAATTACAATGCTAAGATGTTGGTGGTGGCAAGTATAATGTTTAATATTTTACATTGCTAACATCTGCTAATCAGCACTAAAAACAAAGCTTAGCATGGCTAAAAACCGGTGCGGTCCTTATGTGACTTGTAGCATGTTCTTTGTAATTGTACACATAGTGGCTTTAAATAATATTTTTTTGTGGATTTTGTCCATTTATTTAGCACTGTATTATTGATTTGTGATTATCCTGTAGGTTAAATGTGTATCATGTATCATAGAGCTGTCAACATTAGAGCATCATCTTCAACTACAGCCGTCACTCTCAGAGCTGTGAGTTAGAAACGGTGACTGTTTATCAGCCATTACATACACAAACACACACACACACATACACACACACAAAAACACACAAAAACGTACACCGTAACCTACAGAAACATGTCCCGACAGGCGTAGACCCTGTACACCGGGAGGTATTACATGCTGTCGCTGTGCCATTACATAAGAGTTTTCAGAAGAGGGTAAAGCATTCTTACAAGCTGATTCACAAGTGTAAAAACATTATAAAACATGGGAATGAGCAGTCTGCTGAGGGCGACTTGGAAAAGGGAGCGAATCAGGAGCCCTTAAATCATTTTAAGACCTGAGCAGGGCCAGGACAGGTGTGAGCAGCATCCCAGGTGTACCTCCACAGGCCATGTAGCACCAGTAATCAGCAGTCAAGGATGGTAATGACAGGGTGCTGTTGTCAGAGAGCTGTACACTGACACAGAAGCACAGTTACAACTCAGAGGGACACTTGCACGCACACACTTATCCTGTTTCATCATAACTGGCATTTTGCTTTCTCAACCTTCTCACACAATCTCCCTCTCCCTCGTCGACCACTCAGACATTTTCACACCTCGCTCGGATCTCTCACTTACTAACCCAGGCCAACACATACGCAATAAAGTCAAACAGCAGCTGTGCTGTTATATAAGTAGCTCTCTAACCTGTCTGCAAACCTGTTGACCTCCAGCCATTAGGGTCAGATCAAAGGTCAACCAACAATTAAAAAAGAGAAGAAAAAAAGAATGCAAACCAAATTGATGATGTGGGAAATTGTTATTTAAGTTTAGTTTTTCAATTATTTACTAAAGTTGAAATGAAATTTGAATCACATTTGGTGTAAGGAAATATATACTATGATCTACTCTGCCTATTGTCGTATATTTCTTCAAAAAAAGAGTAAAACCGTTAGAAGTAAGTACATTCAAAATCACATTGAGATTTGTAATAATGCAAATAACTAAAATCCAGACTTAGAATATAACCTTACTCAACAGTTATGTGGTTTATTTCATATTGATATATTATATATCAAGTTTTTTATTCAATATTTCTATTTTTGGCTGTCTTTGATGAATATTACTTCCCATAAACCACTTGAAATGATGAATGTACGTAAGAAAAAGTAAAAATATAAATTTTATGTAATTTTGTTTTTGGCCACAACTGTTTCTGACACTATGAGAGGAGTGTATGTTTGCATTCTGTCAAAGACAAGATTGATGTAGGAGATTTGTGAAAGGTTATGTGAATCAAAAGCAGCCCATTGATAGATGAAATGAACATTTGCAACCTGTGTGCTTTTATCTTGATCTGCTGTTAATCTGAGGAGGGGGAAAGTACCCCGTCTGTCACGGACTACAGGTATGTTAGGACATGCATCCCCTGCTATCCCCTTAGTGGGGTGTGGTAACGGTGCTGGCACATTATGTCCTCAGTTCAGAAAAAACACCCCATACCAGCACCAGCGATGCATACTTTTGGGGGGTTGAGAGGTGATAAAAAAAAAAGTAAAAAAAAAAAAAAAAAATAAAAATAAATTAAAAAATAAAGTTTTAAAAAAAAAAAAAAAATTGTGAAAAAAATAGAAAAAAAAACAAATAAAAGGTAAAAAAAAAAAAAAAAAAAAAACATTTTTATTTAGGGGGGGGGGGGGGGGGGGGGGGGGGCGGGGGCACAGGAGCCGCACAGAAACATGCAGGCGAATGGTTCCAGTAATCCTACTGCTCCGAATTGGGACAAAAGTGACAAAATAACGCCAACAAGTTCTTATTTACATGTTGTGATTTGTAGAGTCACAGCGTGTACAAAAAACAATGTAACATGAGACACAGCCATCTTTTAACTGTAAACAAACCGGGAACTATATTCTCAGGCGGATGAATATAGTACTTGGGCGGAATGATTTGCTTTGAAGCAACCTGTCTGAGAATATAGTTCCCGGTTTGTTTACGGTTAGAAGACGGCTTTTAGTGTCCCTGCAACAACACTACCGTATCCAGTTTCTTCCTTAGACTTTTGCTCTGCAGTTGCAGAGTATGACCGTTTGCCACATGGTGTTGTCTCAACTTATGAAAGGTACAGAGAACCAGTGAAATTAAGCTTAAGTGGTGGTTGTCTATGCCATCTTGAGTCTCAACAATGTGATCACGAAGACCAAATATGCTGAGTTGATGATAGAGGCCCGTCGGATGTAGTGCTCAGCCAAGCGAATTTCTAACATCTTACGATCATATTACATTGATATAAATACATTCTGTTTATTGTTGGTTTTCCTAACTGGCAAAAACTAACTAGCACTAGCATGGGTAACTAACTAACTAACTAACTAACTAACTAGCATGAATTAACTACATGCGATCGTCGACCAAGGACTGAAACATGAAATATAATTTCGTAACCAGAAATATAATTTCGTAACATTCAATATCACAAAACACATTCTCAGCCTGTGAAATGTTATCCCTTGCTGTTTTATTTCCTCCATTTCTTTCGTTCGAACATCCATAAGCAGCACAAAAGTCCGGCAACAGTATATATATATCTATGCGTTCTAAGTACAGGCGGAGATAGCAGAGACCCCCGTTCCAAGATGGCGGCGGTGTTGACGCATGCTTAGAAGCCCAAGGTGACATCTAGTCAGTATATATATCTATGGAACACTTCAGTCATTGGTGCTTGTTGGAGGTTGCGACCGCGAGCAAAAAGATGCTATAAGAACAGATAATAGAAAGCGCAAAAACTGAAAAGGCGAAATTAAAAAAGGAAAGCTCTAGAAAGTGACGGGGCTAGATGATTTAAACTGAGCAACTTTTTCATTAAAACCAGGGAGAGTTAAATGCCAAATGAAGACAATGAAACGGTTAAGCTTAGCTAGTTAGAAGCAGTGCAAGATGCCAGCGGCCATGCAAAATACAATATATATAAATACAACGTAGCCTGCAAACCAAAATGTTTATGAATCAAACATTTTCTTGTAGCTCTTCAGCATGGCTACTAGTCCAGTTTGCTACTAACAGTGACAATGAAGAGCCAGTACCAAGCACCAGCCATGAGCCCCTGGACTCCAGAGTGGGCAGGTAGGATTGCTCATTAAGTGAATATTATAAGAACTAGAATTAATATTAATGAAGAGTATGGTGTGGACCTGCTCTATACAATACAATGCCCTGAGATAAACAACGATGCCAGATGATTAAGTATTACATTAATGAAACTGACTTGACTTTATCAGAAAGCTTTGTCAAAAGCTGCTGTCAGTGTGGAAGGCACATCTAAGCTGTTGCATCACAGTGTGTGAACAAGTAAACATGATCAGATTAGTTACAATAACCACTTTACATGCCCAAATGTTACAAGTGATCCATTATTTCTTTTATCATTGAAATAAGGATAGTAAATATGCAAAGCCCACAACTTAAAGGAAATAGAAAGTAATATGAAGTAATATTCAAAGTGCAAAAGATTTTATTTTATTCTTTATTTCTTTTTATTTTATATTTTATTTTATTATTTTATTATTTTATTATTTTATTATTTTATTATTTTATTATTTTATTATTTTATTATTTTATTATTTTATTATTTTATTTACTACTCACATACATTCTCGGACACTCTACCTGCTCTTAACTGCTAATTTATTTATGCTAAATGTCATTTATTCACTGTATAATAACACAATACCATATACAGTCCTATATATATATTTATATATATTTATCTTTATTTATCTGTAGTTTATTGTTTTGCTTTTTACTGTTTATTTACTTTTTGTTTACTTCCTATATTTAGCTAAAAGTTTTATTGTTATTCTTATACTGTATTTTCTATACTGTTTTTTTTACAAGTTAAGTTTTCTTACAAGTTTTGTAAGCTGAAATCTGCTGCTGGAAATCTAATTTCCTTGCGGGAGTCATCCCAAAAGGATCAATAACTTACAAACACTTACATTTATTTGCAATGAAAATAGATTCTGATATTGTTGAACCTTACATTGTGTAGTTGGGAAGAATAATATTGTTAACTGTTATAATAAGCCTACATTGTGAAGCAACAATAACTGTATTTGCATTGATTTGGAAACAATATTTTACAAAAATGCACTGATAACAAGGCTGTAGTGAAGTGAAGTAAAGTGGGCCGGTCTCAGGCATGAAACTCCAGGGCTGAAAATGAGTCCCACTCCAGCCCTGCCGGGCAGGGTTAATAACCTACAACTCAGAGAAGAAAAGTCTGTTGCCATGCAATTGTGTTTGTATATACTGTGGGTTCCGCTGAAAGGAAGCTCTGGGTGGCAAGAGGAGGAGGAGAGAGGTGAGAGGATGTGGGGAGACAGTAGTGGTTTGGCACAAGCCGCTGTGGGTGAGCGTCGGCCCTCGTTGCCTGGCTGATGGAGAACATCATGCTATATAGTCCTGCACTCGAGGGTTTTTATAGAGTGAGAGTGAAAGAGGGAGAAGTGATCATTATGGCTCCTGGAATAGCATAATTAGAGAGAAAGACCTCACTGTCTCAGTGTCTGTGCATGTGTGTATGTTGTTTTTCTCTTCCTCTTGGGAATAAAACACTATATAGCATCCCAGGTACATTTATATAACACTGGTTTACTGATTTTCTGACACAAATGGTACATTGTGCATTTCTAGAGATGCATGGCCATTTCCTATTTACACATCTAGCAGACACAGAGTTACATTTTCATTCATTTGGAATCATGTTTCTGGTCACCTATAGCCTGGCTGACACCAGAACCTTCTCAGTTGTAACTGACTTGCAGAGCAAATCTCAAATTTGCCGGAAGTTCGTCAGGGTTTACCCAGGCTAGGTCACCTAGTGAATGTAAGTCAAATATTCTCTCTCCTTTTACAGTTTTGGTCTCTGCTAACTCCTGAGGGAAATATCTGTCTCTTGAGCTACTAAGTGCTCCACTATGCTACCAGCTAGTCACTAACTTTCTGTGTGCTGTTTTGTCCTGGGAAGGTAGCATACGGTGAGGTTTTTTAGAAAGGCTTTTGTGGCCAAAAACAACACCATGAGAGCGGTAAGAGTGAACCAATACAGTAAAGTTGTGGAGCAGAAAACCAAAACAATGAGCTGAGGCCTAGGTAGGTGCAAATTTTCTGTGCATTCATCACTATAAATTACCCCTTACACATTACACATCACATGCCTATTTACAGTCATTTGGCCATTTATAATGTAAAAATGTAGTTGCCGCTTTGAATTATAGCGGAGATCCCAAAGTTTTTAAATAGACCGTCTATATCAGGCTGAATGTTGTGAAAATGTGTAGGCATATAATGATACACAAGACATATAGAATATAATCATGTGATTGAATGATGAATGGTGCAGCAATATAAAATATGGGCTTTTGGGTTTGAATATTTCATTCAAACATCATATAGCTTCAATGAAGAGCTGGAACAAGCTGCTACAGGATATGCACATTATGATACTATCAGACAGTCACAAAGGATTAAGATGATTTTAACAATGACGATTTTAAAGATACCCAGTGGAGTTTTTGACCACTTGTAGCGCTCTGATTTGTTTGCATTTTGTGCACACACACAAGGATGTGACGATGCAATACCCAACACTGATTCTGGGAAGAGGTGTTGCATTTTTAAAAGTAATCTTTTTAATGTCTTAAGCAGCACAAACTGAATTATATTTCTACTCTCTTGTACTGGGGTGGAGGCAAAAATCTAAAGCCAACCTATTGACTCTGTTTTGTTTTAATCTGGCTGAATTGACCATTCACGTTTATTTAGTTTAATTCAAAAAAGTGGCCTAGACCAACTGCCACTTTGCTCATTTGAAAGCCATGATGTCTCTCTCTCATTGGTGGGCCAAATTCTCTGGGCGGGCAAAGCAGAGAAAGGGGAGGTAACCTTGCTCCTTATGACCTCATAAGGAGCAGATTCCAGATCGGCCCATCTGAGCTTTCATTTTGTCAAAGGCAGAGCAGGATACCCAGGGCTCGGTTTACACCTATCGCCATTTCTAACCACTGGGGGACCATAGACAGGCTGGGGGAACTCATATTAATGTTAAAAAAAAACTCATAAAGTGAAATTTTCATGCCATGGGACCTTTAAGAAGCGTGGCAGTGGCGAAACCCACATGACACAGATTCAGGAAATTACTCTGAGTGGCCCTGTCTCGCTTCTAAACCCTCTCTGATTATATAAAGATCTTTAGATCTTTTGTATCCTTGTTTCTGTCTGTAAACGCAGGAAGCATTTTATCAACTCTCAAACCCAAATTCAATGGGCCTTGATTGAAATGAGTCCATTAAGTGAACACCAGACTGATGAAGAAGCCTAATCATAACATCTAATCAAGAAAATGTGCATGTGATAGTGGTTAAACGTCAAGGCTGCGCTCAGGAAATAGGAAGTGAACACTTAGTGCAGCTGTGAACGGCAAATTGATTTTCTCCTCGGAACAAAAGCATAATCCTACTGCCTGCAAATGTAGCACTCCACCATTTCCGTTAACAAAGAACAGATTAAATGCTTACAACAGCACATACATGCTTTAACACACACTGTGAGCTAATTGCATACATGCATGTGGTGTTCACACTCACCATTCTCTACCGTCAGCTTGACTCGATTAGCTGTTGTGGTGTGTGCAGCCGCTCTGCTGATGAAAGACAAGGAGCTTGATCTGTCACGGCTGCATGGGCATTACTTGCACAACAGTTTACACAACAATGGAGCACTAAAGTTGGCCTTCATTAGCGGGATTAGAGGCCTAATCTAAAACACTGTTCAAGTCTCTCATCCCAAACCCTAAACAGACTATCTAGGGGGGCCCTTCCCTCCTACACCAACCATAACATCTCAGACTTCAAACACTCCATCTGTAACCCCAACCTCTGGGTGCTATCCCCTCTCTCATCGACCCCTATCTCAGAGCAAGGGGTTGCAGAGGGTGATGGACCCCATGTGATGGTGCAGCTGTGGAATGATTTATTGCTGGGTTAATTGTTAGGTGAATGGGAATTGTACCCATAGGCTGCTAGCTCTGCTTTGATAACAGGTTCACCTGCTATCAGATTGTAGCATATAGTTCATTAGCGTAGTCTCTCTGGAAGACTGAAGGCCATGAAGGGAAGGTTAGAATCCAGGTAATAGCGTGTGTGCCGCTCTATTGCAGTAATTAAGGGTCATTTGTTTTGGACGTCCTGTTCTGACCAGCTGCATGGTGTACCAACAAGCTGCAAGGATCAACAGGCAGCCTTCTGATGACTGTGACCCTCAACCCTGTCGTTCTGTCTCTCATGTGGTTTAACGAAAAGACGTATTTACCCGTGTTGCTATCTCGCCATGTGAATAGTTTTGGTTTTATGTGCTTGAAGGTGCTTGAGGTTTTGAGAAATAAGTTTTTACAGCTGCAACCCTAAAACATTAGGGAGTTGGAATTTTGTTTGTGCAGCTCAAAACATTGCTAAAATTACAACTAAATATCTCAACAGCTTTCCAGAAACCATTTTTCCATTATTAAGGATAATAATTATACATATTTGACATATATTTAATGTCTATAGCACTTCAAACAGACTGGCTCACAATAAGAGAGATCCAAACAACAACAAACTGAACCAAAACAATAAAATTATCAATAAATCACTGGAAAGCCGATTATAAAATATTTTAAAAAAGAAACTGAATCTGAAAAGATAGTGTTGTGCTCAATAGGTACATCTTGAGATGCACCCAACAAATAAACGATGGTGGCTCTTGAAGATAAATCTTGAAATCGTCAACCACATGCAAAAGAACAAACTACAGGCACTTATGCGTTTTTGTTTAACAATTGTTTTATTTTTTATTTTTTAACAGAATACAAAACATACAACTTGCTTATACAGCTCCTTAATTCACTTTATAAAAATGCTGCCAAACCTATACTTTCCCAAAATTTCAACCATTCAACATCAAGGGAAACAGCAGCTATTGGGGATTGTCTATCAGACCATGCGATATTAATGAGACGCCTGATATTATCTGACGAGCTACGCCTGCGACTAAACCCCACCTGAATTAGAGAAGTAATAACTTTTTTTAATCTATTTGCCAATATTTTTTAAATAATCTTAACGTCTGTAATGATAATAATTTTTTTAACACACTTATGTGAAATATGTTTTTCATTTAAATGCATGTGTTTAGCATCATTTTCTGGATTTGCTTTATTGTGTTACTGTTCATCTCCTACCTGTTGTCCCAATTATCTCATCAATTCACATCCCTGAATACATGTATAAAAAGGTCTCAGGCAAACAGGCAAACAGAATTTACTGCAGTGAGCTCCATCAGCAAGTTTTCTTTTCAAAGTCTAGGAGCTCAAACTGCAAAGTAATTTCGACATCTGTGTATAAAACTCTAGATCTTTAAACAACAACAAAAATCCACGATCCTCTCTGTGATAAGTTTATTCAAGGAACATCTTTCTACTGAAGAAATAGCCCAGAAAACAGTGTGTTCTGTGGATTATGCGATGTGACAGTGACAACGCTTCTGTAAAGAGTTGTTACTGTTGGATTTTCAAATGTAACACACATATACACAAAAGAAGCTAACATTTCAAATTCAAAGATCTTAAAACCTCAGCACATTACACCAAAACAATCTACATGGCTAGATAGTGAGGCTCTGTTCTTGTAATTTGTGTGAAGTAACCCTTTAACAGAAAGTAAGTAAGATAGAATATGAGAGAATTTGTGTAGCTCAAATTGAGACAGAGAGGGAAAAAGAGATCTGACAGGCCCCGATACTGTAGACTGAGAAGAATAGGAGTTGGTATAATCCGTCCTGGGGCATAAAGCTAATGGACAATTTTCAGCAATTTACTGTTTCCTGATATTAACTACAATCAGCAATCAACCTGCACTGCAATTCACGACCTTTATAAAAACACATTTCAGAATAGAAACTATGCTTATATTTTTTAACCTTGTACCAATCTTGAAATGGCTTTAAATGTAATTGCCAGAATTGGGAGGTACAGAAAAAACAAATAAAGAATCTGCACTCCCTCCTGCTCATTAGCCTTACATGGACTGAAGAAGAAATTAACGTCAACTTGAATTTCTGTTTTGAACACATGGAAACCTAAACCAGACTATGGAATCTAAGAGAGTGAGGTGGAGACGGAGGTGATCGAGTACATGATGGAAAATCAGCTGCCACATTTTTAACAGTGTGATTGGATTGGTTTTGGCGTGGTTCTACCAACGCCGCCCTGGAATCTATACCTTTTTATTATTTCCCATAATGTGGGTACTGGCAGAAGCACACAGAAAAAGGTATCCCTGTGAAACCATGCAAGCTGTGAAGTAATCACCCAAATACGTCCTTGTTAGCCCAAGTCCAGTTGACACTCACTGGGCTTCTACCCAAGCTAAAAATATGTCTCCTTTTCTTTCATCTCAACTCCCTTTCATTCTGCACGTGAGAGCTTTACTGGGTGCTGCTGGTCCGTGGCCTAACTGAGGTCTAAAGCCCCCATCCTGTAAAGTAGTGGGATGCCAAGCATCCTCTGATTTACAGCTTGGAACACACGCTATGCCTTTGCTCCTATGGGCTATAAAAGGCAAATGAGAGCGAAATGTCCAGATCCCACTTGCTATATTAACCTACATTCTTTCCAATGGAGTAGAGTGGCTGTATGATCTGACTATAACCACATGGTGGAAAGAGGCAAAGCTTCCAGGCCCCAACAGAGAGCCCATGTGAGGGGCAGATTGGAAGGGTTGGGATAGCGGTCTGATAAGATGCTCTTGCACACTGCATATTGAGCAGTCAATAACATTCCTTTTCTGCTACACAACACAGACTCCACAGCCTTGTCCTGTCTCAAATCATTTAAAATATTTCCTCAGGTGTTTAAGGCAGAAACACCTGGAGACCTGAGTGACAAGAAGTCAGCGAGAGAAGAGCCAGTGTGATCCATGTTCAGGTCTGATATGCGCAAGAGTCTACAGCTATATACTAGCAGCTCTCTCAGGCTGTTCTGAGTCACAGCGGTGTTTTAAGCTAAATGCTAAAATGCAGATGTTTAGGTATAACGTTTAGAACCCTCAACTGCCTTAACCCCACCCGTTCCTCTCAGAATTAGCTTTGCTATGATTTAGCACTGTTTCTCACTGGCCTCTGGAATGCGACGGATGACAGATCTATTTTCCTACATTGTTTCACCTGCTCTAAATGGAACCACATGCTGCACAGGACCGCCTCTCCTTTGTCTGTAATTGGAAGCACATGCACAGTAAAGCCAAGAGTAAAGCAGAGTTGCCACAACCAACAGGCCCTCCACCTCCCTTCCCCCTGGGTCTGGGGTGCCACATTTTGGTCCAGGCCAAGTGGCAGGCCACAGTGCACTGAACTAACTGACCTGGCATTATACGTCAAATTAAGTTCAATGGGACGACCGTATCGTGTGTCCTACGAGTCTTTCAAGCCCTGGGACTGAAATTTGAGTGACAGTTGAGAGTCTGCTGAGGAAGGAGGCCTTGACATTGAGTTTGAAATGCTTTGAGAACTCATGCAGTTACTGTATTGTCAATCGCTACGGCCTGTGATGTCTGGACGGGACAAGCCATGGATTCAGGGCAGCAGTATCACCAACTCTTACATCACTGCAAGATTGCATAAGGGAAGAATGCATGATATTTATTAACCTCATCAGTCACGTTAATTTACCATGTTTGTCAATGATGTATGGAATCATTTAGTGGTATCCAGAGGGAGGGAAACAGAACTCTCTATATTCAACGAAACCCAAGGTTTGTTGGCAAGGATTTTTTAAATATTGTATCTATTACGGTAACTGCTCAATCAAATTTTCTGTATATTTTATTTTCCCACATGACGATCTAACTGCTTTCTGCACATTTGTTGACCTAAGAATTGTCAAATTTAAAGTCCCCATCCACTCAAAAATGTGTTTCGATTATTGTTACTGTCTTTGGATGTTTGGATCGTCACTCTGTGAGTGATGTACTGTATGTATGATGTATGCTTGTCCAATGTATGTTTGACTCTAGAAAGATGTTTTGAAATTCATCTGCTGAAGGGGGAAAGTCAGTACACACCTCAAGTCTAGTCAAGTCAATCATGTGCCAATATGCTACTTGCACAAGTGGGTTGTGGAAAAAACATAACTCTATCAGTGGAGAAGGCCGGAAACATTTTGTGTCCAAAAATTCTGAAATGGAAAATAGTTGCATATTCATAGATTTGGAATTTTTCTAAATAAAGGAAAAGGAATAGATTTGTAAGTTCATTGAACCTTTTTTGTAACAAAACACAGGACAAAAATTATTATTCTAAGCATATTATTTGTATATCTCAAAATATGTCATGTTTGGAGGGGATTTTTTTAATATAGTAAAGGTAAAAACTTGAAAAAAACAACCAATGTTAACAGTGACCTCCCTTCATGTACATAAACCCCCAAATTTGAATGAATAAAAAACTTTAATTAATAAATCAATGGTAGCTACAGCTCTGCATGTTGGTATGTTAGCAAAATATTATGGTGAATTTGATTATCAGTGAGGTAGAGATGTTTTTATGTCCTCTTCTTTCTGAGCCAATTGGGAACATTAAATGAGAATGCCAGGCATGCAGATTTGAAATACAAATTAATGAGGTGAGGGGTTGGTATTTCTGGAAATATTTTTGTAAACTCACTTGGCAGCAAAGGCCTTCTTTTCCCGTTTGTCTCAGTATAAGACTAAAAGGCTAGATAAGTCATTACCAGGAATATTGGGCAGACAAAACAACCTTTTGTCAGGTTTCAGCCTTATTATTGTGAAAACCATAAAGCAGTGTCTGTGATTGAGCCTGACATCGGCTGTAAACTCATCAGAGCATAAGCTCACGTGGACCTCTAAGTGGCCTGATTACCATGGAAAAGATGGCAAGTTTTTTTCCACCAAAACAGTGATTAGCACCCTGTTAGAGTTATTGGGCTAGATTAGTGACTCTGGCGCCAAAGATTAGTGTAACCCTCTGGGATCACAAGTCAACTGGAGAAGATTGTGAGAGCTGCTGGCTGGCTTTCACCATTTTATCACTGTATGTATAAGCAGCTGCCGAAGCTGTGGGTGCAAGAGAAGGACATGCTTCTCACTTTTCATGGATAACACATAGGGAATGTACTGTAGATACCAACCAAACGTGGTGTTTAGGTGTCCTAAATCTTTCTTGCTAGCTGCAAGGTTGAAGCTTGGGCTGTGCTGCAGTGACATCTACTGGTAATAGTTGGAGTTACAGCTATAATCTTACGAGGGGAGCTTAGTTTTATGTACATCTACATAGGTCTAATTTAATTAGTTTTCTATCACAAAAAATACCTGATTTTGTTTTTCTGTTTTTATTTATGCTTCTTTTCCAGTGGTGACAGTATGGTACATATTCTAGTGAAAGAAGAAATGAATGAATGTAGAAAAGAAAAAACTGAAAAGAAAAAGTCTTTCTTTTTCTTTCTTATTTTATCATACATTTGGATAAGTGAACTAGGTTTTAGGTAACGCAGAGACAGCAACAGAGAGGAGTTGATCAGGGGAAACACCAACATTAAATTACAGTTTCAGCTGGAGAAAGAGCAGCTGTGTGGTGTGCTGATGTCTTGGTGGGCCAGATGCTCAGATGATCTGATTAAGGATGTGTTCTCAATCACGTAGCTCTCACAGCTCATGAGTACCATGTTGTGGAAACTGTAGTTTGTTTTTAAAAGACAGATAGCAAGTCAATGCCTTTGTTTGCATTGGCTTAACATGCTGTTGAGTGAAATGTCACACTCTGCGATACTTGATGCAATAACCGCCAGTCATGTTGTTGTACAGTATAAACAAAGCAGAAAGTGTTCATTGAATTATTAACATTCATGTAAAGAGATTGCTGAATTAAAAGTGTAAGAGTGCCTGTCAGGAATGCTTTACCTCCACACAAATAAGATTGAAACAGCTGTATCCCCCAACTTACAACAACAATATAGCTTTAAAATAAATGTATCTTTGGCTTTATTTGTCCAGGATTTTAGATATCTCAATAAAACAATAGAAACAGCTTTCCAATACCCATTGCAAACATGAACACCAACCAAACCAGTTTTTCACTTCAGATATTATAGTTTTACACTGTGCAAGTACAGAAATAATCCACTAGATAAGAATAAGCATAATTTTATTATTTTTTTAATTAGGAATTTTCTTAAACATTTGTTCAGGTTTCATGGATATTAAAAAATACATACATACAATATGTGTTGTTTACAGTGTATGGGGGGGGGGCAAAAGCCTTGAATTATGTGCAATGAAATTTTTTAGTTTTTAAATCTAATGCCAATGTTGAGAATGCCACATACAATATCTGAGCATTTTGCAACTGCAGTAGGTATGGTTAAGGTTGGGGAAAGGTCATGATTATGGCAAATAAATTATGGTTAAGGTGTGGTTAGGATTAGGCAACTCAATTATTTGGTTGTGGTTCGGGAAAGAGTTTGTCTTTACAGTTTTACAGTACAATAAAAAGGTGCGTGTTAACCACCCTGACTTCCAAACCTTGCTATGTGCCTAGCTAGATATAGCGTGCGTCACTTCCTGCATTAACACTGAATGTTGCATTGTGGGCTGCAGATTTGTCTATAATGCATGTAATTCCAAGGGATACTGGGCTGCAGGAGGAAGAAGAAATGCAAGCGACATATGTCAAAAATGTCAAAACCTGGGCACATAAAAACACTCGAGGTAAATTAGAAAATATGTCTTCTTGTAACTTGGATGAAACATCCTTTAAATTTGAGATAACAATACATCACATACAGAGTAAAGTTTTTGTTATGATACTATTTGTGCATATATAGGCGGGTTGTGGTGAAATGAGTCCATTCTCTACACCACCTACATTTTTCAGTGCTTAGTTACTGCACGTACTGCATAATATGATGTGGGATCACTGGAGGGGCTCCGACTGCGGCTCTGCAATGAGAAACAGGAAAGAGTTAACATCTCCCCCACCACCTCCTCCATGCACTCACAACACAGTCAATTATCGAGATGGAAATGTGATTGATCTTGTTGCAGGTGGACAAAAGACCTCGGTTAAATAATGACAAATGTTCTCCTCAGCAATCCTCACTTGATTTTGTCAGGCAGGCTGTCTTTGAAACTCGCTAAGAACACATGTAATCCCTCAAGTCTCAGGCTTATTGATTACAAAAGGCAGATGCATTTCAACAAGGACCACAATCAATAACCACAGCTGTCTTGGACAATATAAAAGTCTTTAATCATAAATAACTGAATCAGATGTTAATGGATGGGTTTCACAGAGGCAGTCAAGTTTTTTTTATTCTCCTCGTGTCAGCATCATTGATGAATAAGGTGATTTGTGATTTGAGAAGGAGTACATTGACATTCATGAGGAGCAGGTCATTTGAATGATGAAAAGTACAGTGTGAATGAAAGACACAAGGAAAAATAACCTACAATGAAAAAACCCGATCATTTCAGTCATTTCCTCTTATTATCATACAGCTGTCAACAGCATAAAGAGACACTGGTGGGTTTTTAATGACCACTCCAGGTCTTTCCAGTGTGTGAAGAGGCATTTCATTAATTAAAACAGTTCACAGCTGCTTTGACCTCAAGTAGTTTCTGTGATTTCTTTGTGATTGAATTACAAAACCTGAAGGATCTTATGTTTCCAAACATTAAAGGAGTAGTTTGACCTTTTGGAGAAATATTTGAAGGGTTCATTTGCAAAAACAGATGTCTTCATTTTTATTTATTTTTTATCTTCTTTTTTTATTCAATCCATGGAATATCAATTAAATTGATATTTGGTTGTTTTGATATAAAATCTCAATTATTATTATTTCCTTTTCATAAATCATGCTTTTTTAATAGTGAACTCAAGGTAATATCGTTCAAATTCCGTCGTCGTTAATTCCGTTTTATAATGGCTTTTATCTGTTTTTACAAATTGACTCTTTGTTTGCTTTCTTGTCAAGAGTTAGATGAGAATATTGATACCACTCTGAGACATGAATGTGGTATCAATCTTCTAATCTAACTCTCGGTAAGAAAACAAATAAATGTATTCCCCAAAATGTCGAACTCCTTTACAACATATGTTACTTCTCTAAGCATACTCAACCTCTACAACATTCAAACAACATGCACAGCTTTTTACGACTATTCCCACAATGTTCCAAGGCAACATTTTAATACAGAGGACTTGACTTTAGACTGTTATTCATCTACATTTTGTCCCCTTCTCCCTGTTAGATTAATTGAATAGGGCAAAGGCAATGACATCCATCATATACAGGAGGAACAACCATAAAGGGCAAAGAGGGACTGATAAAAGAGGGAGAGACAGGCGGCACGACACACTGTAAAAACCAAAGGCCTCTGTTAGAGACTCACGCGGGGAAACTGAGGCAGCAGCAGCGTGGAAATGTAGACATCAGAGAAAGGGACATCGAAAATATAACGTCTCAGGTGCAGTTCTAAATCAATGTGCTGTGGTGCTGTAGGCACACTGAAGCTCTTTTTATAATATGCTGTAAACTACACAATGCATAAAGAAGATCTTTGTATGTGCAGTACATTCTGTCTCTACCACAGGTGAACAGTGTAAACGCTGCGACAATTTGAGCTGACAAATTACTTGCAAAAGACACTACTGTACATGAAATCCCTTAGTATCAATGTAGCTGATAACCGGTGACACAGTTTGGCAACTAGTGGGCGTCATTCTTAAAGAAACAGACAGGAACAGTAAACAGTAAGCTTGTGTTCAGGCATGGTGAAAGAAGTCCCTGTTTTTATGCGACTGGGCAGTTGAGGCTACACAAACACACAGGCATGGAAAGCGTTTTGTGTAATGCGGAAAGAACATCTCTTGAATCTCAAGTGTTTAACATTGGCCTATTTCCACCCTCGTCTAGGGCCCTGGGGAGTGGAGGATGTTGTACATTCATTAGAAGAGAGAGCTGTCAAGAGCCTGGCTGACAAATGACCTTGGCCCTTAATGCCCGCCCAGCTGTAATGTGTTTTTTCATGGGGACTCTGTGCTGGTGATATTTTATATTTTTCTGATTGTCAACAGATTTCATGGGAAAAAGACTACAACAATGAATTGATCCTTCCTACAAATATACAGCCATAACATAACCTTTGCCTCATATAGCTTATTCCTCTGTACCATAGCCCTCCATTGTTGTTTAAGAACGATTAAAAACACAGTGAGTCACACCGTTGTACTAGGTGACATTTTCCTTCATGACGATGGACATGGGCATTGTAGATTATTTTTAGTCCCATATGCACTATTCACTCCTGACTACTGTTTAAGGTACATTTGCTAAAAACTACAGTGCAAAATAATAATTAAAATAATAATTAAAATGTAACAATATATATTTAATATGTTTTTACCTTGAATTTTTCTTCAGTGGGAAGAATGGGCTTGGTGCTTAGTGCCACATAAAACCAAAACCCCAAACAGGAATGTCATACCGGCTCGGACGTCACCCGTGTCAAAAAGGACAGGACGCAAGGTCAGCGGGGGGATGTCATCCCCCCTAGAATCTGAGGTTGGGTACAGAGCCCCAAGAAAAGACAGGCTTAACACAAGGGCAGCTGAAAGTAAAGGGCAGCTGACTTGAGAGAGATGATCATAAGCGAGCTGGATACCTGGAGACCACCTGGTCGATTAACAAGGCTAAGAGAAAGAGTACCCTAGAAGATGTGATGTAATGAAGATGTTTTCACTGAACCCAACAAACTGATATACACAGCCAAGCATCTCCAGTGATCCTAGAGATGCTTGGCTACAAGATGAACCTAGTACCCTGCATGGAGAAGGCGGCTAGAAGCTAAGATCAAGATCGGAGGGATGAGGAAAGCGGGTCTAGGAAGTACACCAAACTGTCCATACCAGAGGTAGTTGTGATAGATGTAGCAGCAACATCAAGAAATAGGAACATGAGAGGCAGGAAACATACCAAGGGCTTAAATCGGAGCTAAAGAAGATGTGGAATGTGAAGGCAACAGTGGTTCCAGTGGTAATCGGAGCACTCGGGACTGTAACCCCCAAACTGGGGGAGTGGCTTCACCAAATACTGCACAGAACCCTCAGGCTCTCAGGCCTCTGGTAGAGGAACCGAGCTTATGGGGATTTTTTATTTATATATATATAGTCTCTTCATGGGACTTGTTGACAATAAGAAAAATACAGTAAAGCACCAGCTTTATCCATCAAGGATTACATACAGAAAAACAAAATTCACAATAAAGTGTGATACATCATTTATAAAATAGATTGTAATAGAATCAGTTACAAAACAAAGTCAATAAACTGTAAGAAAAATGAGGGACGATAAAATACAACCACCACCTCTGCCTCTCTTAAAATGTTTCCTTTTTTCACAATTTTTTGCAACTGAACAAAATTTAATGAGATGTTTTTTTTTTGTTTTTGCTGTTACATAATAGATCGCATTTCATGTTGTGGGATAAGAACAGTGTGACTTCCGAGAAAGATTGCAAAGAGCTGTGTGAATTACCCAGAAGCACTAGAATCAGAGCTCCTGAGGGGGAAAACAACATGCTGCAGAGAGAGCATGAGAGCGAGAGAGAGAGATCCTCTAAGTATCATGACTCATATGCTGATGTTACACAATCAGTCTGGGGCACAAGTTAAGTGACAACACCAGGTACGACCTGGTTGATGCACTCAGGACATTTGGGACGTTGATTAAAACACTCTTGATTTAACTTAGTTATTAGCATTTAGACTCATCATTAAAACAGTGTCATTTTCCGTCTCTTTAGTTGCAGCAGGTCCCTGATTGAAATCAATTCTATTTTCAATAACCCTTTGATGTTCTGTGATGCATTAACAGGAATGTGTCTGTTGCTTTCTGCGAAACTCTCTCGGTGTCTCTAACTTTCTGCCTCTGCCACACAATGAATCATTGATGGCTTCTGAGAGAAATAACTGAGCAGTAATTATTATTGCAGAGGGCTGTTGGGAATGTGTGTGTGTGTGTGTGTGTGTGTGTGTGTGTGTGTGTGTGTGTGTGTGTGTGTGTGTGTGTGTGTGTGTGTGTGTGTGTGTGTGTGTGTGTGTGTGTGTGTGTGTGTGTGTGTGTGTGTGTGTGTGTGTCCCAGACAGTTAGTTAGTTATTTGGTTGGGTCCCCTTTCTCCTTGAAAGAAAGAGAACGTTCCAGTGCCGTCACCAAGAAGCCAAGATGGTTGTCACAATGCCCGTTGCTGCCACCCACAGCCAGTCACAGGGTGGATGTTTGTCTGCTCCCACATTTAAAAAAACATTTTTTTTTGCAGAGTGAAGGGTGATGATGGATGCCGTATGCAGACCTCTGCTGTGCGTCCCTGAGTCACTGTGCCACCCATGACTCCATGAGGCAGCGTCCTCAGATCCCCGGCAAGCTGTCCACATCCTCGCTTAATGACAGTGTTAAAGCCGTTATTCAGTGTGTGGTGAGCCAGAATAGGAGCACTTACATGCTCTCTGCTTGTAATATGAGTGTCTGTAGCTGAATGAATATGCAGGATCCTGTTGAGACAAAGGACAGAGTCATTGACTTTCATGTGAGTCGTTGTACCAGCTTCACTTTAAGAGACAAAATACAGAAGAGCAGGTGATGAGCTGAACAAGCAGCCTAGTTTTTAAAGTACCTGTGTTGTGTTCCCTTCAGTATCTGCTAGTCTGCAAGAGGGGGGAAACAGAATCAGTGCCCGGATATTTATAGGACAATTATTTGACAAATTTCATGTTCTTGTGTTTCCGTCTCAGTGTCAAAACACACATGCACTCTTCCCAGCAGTTTGAACTGGACCTCAGTGGAAAAAAGAGTCAGTAATCATTGTGCAAGAGGATAAGAAAATGAATCAATTCATTATTATGTTTACCTCGATGAGGTTTTAGGACAAACATGAGACAAAAAACACAAGACACAAGAGAAAAGAGAAAAGCCTTCAGGACTGCAAAATACAACAGCGAAGGTAGCAGTTTGTTTCTTAATACTGGCCACATAAAAAATGCAATGCCACTTTTCATATTGGTTCCATAGCTCTGTCAGAGAGGCAGTTAAATAAGTCAACAACTGTGACAGACTGAGAAATGGAATATGAAAATCAGTAACATGCAACACTTAATAATAAAGCTGATAGGAATAGTAAGGTGTACAGAAGCCCTGAGAGAAAGCCTCTTGTTGTCGAAATAAGGATTACAACAACAAACACAAAAAAACAATTAGAAAAAATTTGCCTGAAAAACAACATCTCACTTGCTGCTCATGGCTTTTGTAAAGGTGAAATAAAATTCCTTTATTGACTACGCCATAGTAAAAAAAAATGTTGTGTACTATATTCATCTTCACAGGTATGAAAACCCAAACTGTAATAGTAAAGGGAATGCTTCTCATTAAGATTCAGTAAAAATAAAGGTCAAATAAAACAATAATGCTGTAGGCAAGCAGGCTCGTGGTTTCATGGGGTGGTGGCTCAGCCACTAGGGATTATTTCTCTACGCCCTGAACTGCTTAACTACAAGCTGCTCATCAAATTTCCAGAATATGAAATGTACAGTATTAGTGTTGAAGATGTTTACCTTTACATGTGGACTTGGACTGACTGGCAGCCACAGTGGTCAGGTCTGCTGGTAGACCTACATATACGCCACCATAGTTCCTGACAGAGGAGGAGTGGAATGTAGCAATTAAAAGACATAAGGGTTTTAATTATGCTGTGGTGGTTCTCAATTGCATACACTTTCTCCTTTTAGCAATGAATTAGCTCTTTATGTTCTATTTCGTATAGGCTTCGCCCTCTAAGAGCTGTTGCTATTGGGTAATCCCTTCGCGCATGTGCAGTCGTGAAGATTTCTTTCGCGCCCTGTGCCCCGCACGCAAAATTACGAATCCCACTATGGCCACGCCAAGACCCGCCCTACGAAGCAGCTTGATTGGTTGGGGTTAGGCATTTGACCTCGAGTGGTTAAGGTTAAGATAGCCGATCGGTCAGGGGATAGGACCTGTACAAATGGGGTTACATTACCTCGCGTAAACATGGATGCCTGGCCAATAAATGCTATTGAAGAGCGGGTCTTGGCATGGCCATAGTGAGATTCGTAATATCGCGCCCCGCACTGGCCTCTCTTACGTCCGCAGATACTGTATATTAGGCCTACTGCTGCGTGACCAGAGATCTGCTCCCTATTTTTCTTAAGCGACAAGCAGTTTGAAGACTTCGAAGAACAGCGGTGTCCACCGGCGTACCGACTCACAGACCGGCTGTATCCTGCCGCAGGCTCTCCACCCGAGCTGCGAGGTGTGCCTCGACCCCTGTTCGCCAGGCTGGCAACCCGCCGGCCGCCAGCAGTTCTGTTCAGTTCAGTTCGCCGGAGCAACTGAAACGGCAGATGATGGCAGCCGAGCGGGCAGACAGTAAGGTAAGGATACCACCAGCGGCGGAAAGGGGATGTCTTTGGCGGGCACAAGGCCGTTGACTCAATCCCCCAAAGACGGTTCCCTTGCCGGCTCCCCCTCGTCCCCGTCGGGAGGACTGGAGGATTACGGAGTCCCGCTACGGCAACTGTCTCCGTTCCAGGAGGGGAGCACCACCACACCAGTGGCTTTATCCTCTTTTTCTCCTCCGCAGCGTGCGGGCTCCCTCCCACCGCTAATAAGGTTTTTGTTTTGGCTGTTCCCTGCTAAGGCTGGGGCAGTCACGAGGTGTAGGTAGTGGAGGGGATGCGGTAATACACCTCCTAGAGAGCGGTGCTTCGGCCACAACGTCGACACCGTGATGTCGGCTCAAGGAGACGGCGCCCCTCCAAGCCCTGGCTCCAGCTCCACCTACCGGCGGCACGGCCATGAGGGCTGGCGGGCAGCAACCACCTGGTCCAATCCACTCGCCGATGCGCTAACGGCGGCGGCAGTGACAGTGACGGGGCGCCGGGAACGCGTGTCTTACTCCAGCTAGAGCTGGAAACATAACAACGCTTTTAAGGGTCACACAGTTCCCTTGAAAAAAAGCAGTTTTCCCTCTCAGTCAGTCCGCCTTTGTCCCTCCTGAACATCTTGCAGCCACACTGTGTCAGAATTAACAAGCTCACACACCCACTCAGAGTCACCCGCGGCGCTACCATTGGGCCCGGTTTTAGGTCTGGGCCCGCCCATTTTGACCCAGGCCTATAGTGAGTAGTGAGTGATTTTCAGTCTAGCAGTTCATCCAATAAGCAGCCCGAGGAAAGCTTTGAGTGAAAGCTTCTCAGCCAATCAGCGGCTTCTACCCCACGTGTGGACTCTTAAGCCCGCCCACAGGCTGCATCGTCACCAGCAAGTGATCCAATGAAATGAAGGACGTTTGCGCGCAAGCTTTTCAAGCTAGCTCAATGAGACAGACACAGACCGTAGCTATTAGCTAATATGAAACGCAAAGCAGCTTGTTTTCATTTAAATTCAGCAAGAAACGCTCCGAGGAGTAGGAGGAGGACATTTTAAGTAACGCGATTACAAGTGACGAGTTACCATCCTGCTCGGCCGCCCTCTCCCCATCAAGTCCTCCCGTAGCCACCCTCCCTCACACCAGCAAGGCAAGTAGGCTAACAGTTAGGCTAACAGTTAGGCTAACGTTATCATTCGTGTCTGGCTGTCTGTATGCAGGGGGAACCCGTTTTTTTTGGCTTATTTTAACTGGCCCATCCAGTTTTCTGGAGGCCCACCTACAATCAAAATCCTCGCAGAGTGCGTGTTTATAGCCTACTCAGTCTTTCTCCACCTCCCAGCTGATTATGCGGAATGGTGAGAGTGTTGAGTGAACGGCTTGTGAGAACTGAACTACCGCTTTTCACAGCGGCGGGAAGGCACGGTACTCACTGCTGTTTAAACAGCCGACACACAGGCATGCGTGTGCCCGCTCTCTCGGTCACGCTCTACCATGGGCTGTGGTGACCGGGCACTCGCTTCTCATAGCGCGGGAAAAGCTCTGCGCTCTCTGTTTCTATGGCAACAAACAACACACGGCTATATGCTTCAATTCGCCAGCCTTTCCCCGGCTCTTACCGGCGTGGTAAAAGCTATAATGCTATCCCGAGTTCAGATAACGGCTACACAGTCTGCTGGGCATGATGTCTGCGAGTCCCGTGGTGGTTCCACTGGGCCTCCTCCACATGAGAAAAATTCAGAGATGGTTTAGTCGTCGGCGTCTCGACCCAAGACGACTCAAGAGGCGTATGTTGACCCCCCCCCCCCCTCTCTACACTCAGACCTGGCACACAGACTCCTGCTGTCACTCAGAGCGGTGTACATCCTATGGAGCAGGTTGGGGAGAGCGAAAGTGGATCTGTTCACCTCACGAGAAAATACACAGTGCACACTGTGGTTTTCTATGAAAACACGGGACAACCCACCTTTCGGGGTCGACGCCTTCTCTCACCGACCATGGCCCAGGACTTTCCTATACGCTTTTCCCCCGGTCCCTCTGATTCCTTGCCTCCTGGTACGCACCGATAGGAGAACCTATCGGTTATTCTGGTGGCACCAGAACGCACAAGCGCATCCTGGTTTCCGACCCTGGTTCAACTACTGGCGGGGTACCCATGGCAGCTGCTGTGGCAAGGGGACGCACTGTCGCAGCTGAACGGTGCGATATCCCACCACCCAGTGATAAGCCAGCGGCTATGGGTATGGCCGCTGAGCGATAGCACTTGAAGAGGCTAGGATTGCCCCCTGCCATTGTGCGCACTATACAGGGCGTGAGAGCCCCCTCCACGACGGCGTGTTACGTGGTGCGGTGGTCCGCTTTCCAGCGCTGGTGTGTGGAGAAAGGTGCAGAGCCCACATTGTGCACCCCGTGTTAACTTACCTCCAAACATGGGATGATAATGATTTGGCTCCGTCTATAGTTATACTACGTAGCGGCCATTTCGCCATGCCACGAGGACTATGGAGAGAGGTCAGTTTTTGTGCACCCCCTGGTGAAACGTTTTTTGAAGGGGGTCAGACGACAGAAACCTGCTGTGCACTCTCTCACATCTCAATGGGATTTAGCCCTGGTGCTCTGAGCTCTGGGGAATCCTCCTTTCGAGCCTCTGGCACAAGCCTCTCTTAGAATGCTGTCACTGAAAACAGCGCTCCCCCTCGCCTTGATGTCGGCTAAAAGGGTGAGAGTGATTTATGCGTGCTGTCGGTTTCACCGTCCTGCCTCTCCATTAGAGGGGACGGGAGCACGGGCACTTTACAGCCAACTCCATCATTTACACCAAAAGTTAATTTTTACACCGCATCATAACAACGGCAGAGGCGTCTCACCGACTTACCCGGTGCGCGCGTTATTCCAGTATGTTTTACGCACGGTAGACATCAGACGAACACAGCGACTGTTCGTTCACTACAGAGAACAATCAAAGGGTGCGGCTCTTTCGAAGCAGCGTCTGTCTCACTGACTGTGTGAAACTATCACCCAGGCCTATAGCGCAGAGGGAGTGGAACCCCCCTCAGGACATTCGGGCGCACTCCACAAGAGCGCTGTCATAGCACCTCCTCAGAGGCATGACAGTGGCCGACGTTTGCGCAGCAGCTTCCTGGGCATCCCCGTGCCCGTTCATCCGTTTTTTTATCTGCGTGGTGCGTCTGAGTCCTCCATGTCTCACGCAGTTTTACCCGCACTTGACGGCAGATGATGTGCTGTCAGGTTTGGTTTTGCTGTTGTCTCCATCCTCCTGCACTTGAGTGGCTATGAGGAATGCAGTTATTAATTGTGATATTAGTTTTTTGTCATTATAAAACATGGGCCTTACGATCAGTAATAGGCCTACTCATGATGATGACAGAGTTTTTCTCATCAAAATAATGTGTGTTTTGATTCATTAAACCTTGTTCAGTGTGAATAGGAAGACAAATTAGTCTATGTTCTGCTTGTGGACCTTGGTCGCAGTTGGCATCAGCTTCGCCCTTAACCCAATAGCAACAGCTCTTAGAGGACGAAGCCTATACAAAATAGAAACGTATTGTAACTTCAGATTCTATGAGTATAAGTATAGCCCTCGGGCCACCTGCTTCACCAACATTCGCTGAAGAAAAATGCTGAGGTTGGGAGCAGATCTCTGGTCGCGCAGCAGTAATATACAGTATCTGCGGATGTAACGGTACAGATCCATTTGTCCGTGCGACTCTTCTGTATCGCCGCGCTCCACTCTATTCCTATGGGTGACGTCAAGCGACTTCAACGTGCATGCAAAGCATTCAGGGAAGGCGGCGCTACATTTGAGAAAATGTTGCGCGTCAAAAAGCTGGCTGATGCCCAGCTTTAAGCAAATGAATCCGTTGAACGCGACGTGACTACCCAATAGAAGTAGAGCACAGAGGAGACAGGGAGAAAGTGGGATCCTTTTTCTGCTAGACGTTGCAAAAATGCAGTAAAGTGAGGAACGCCCATCAACGTACAAATGAGGGGAGGCGTCGCGACACCACGCGTCAGTCGTGTCGCAAAAGTGGATCTGTACCGTAAGAGTAACAGAGGCCCATGCAGGGCACAGGGAGCGAAAGAAATCTTCACGACTGCGCATTCACGAAGGGATAACCCAATTGCAACAGCTCATAGAGGGCTATGCCTATACTCATAGAATCTGGAGTTACAATACGTAAATATCGTTTTTCTAATTGTTCTTAGAAGATACCACTACTGTTTAAAAAAAAATCATATTAGGCTTTGTGTAATGTTGCTATGCATTTGATTGATAATTAGCTGTGCCTGGCTTTTTATCTCTGAGTTTTGCATCTTGTTAACAAAAGTCTTGCCATTAGATAATTACAAATAAGTGGTATAGCCATATAATCTATGGCAGGGGTATTCAATGTTTTTTAAGCCAAGGACCCCTTAACTGAAAGAGAGACGGAGCAGGGACCCCTACTACATATATTGTATAAAATTAAGTTGCATATTAAACTGGGCCTACAATAACGAGGGCAGCCTGAAGCCTTTATGCATACCTTTTTAGTGCATAGAATTCTAAGCTATTAAAATAATGATTGTTGGCATGATTTTATAAATATTTTTTTAATATTAAACATGTGGCACAGTGAATGCTTAAGATTAACTGTATCTGCGGATGGCTACCTTAGTGACTACCTTACCTATAGGCCAGTAAGCCTATCATCAATGTGTTTTTTTTTCACAAATAGACTGATATGTTGGACTTGTGTTAAGACATTTAAAAAAAAAATTTTTACTTAAAAATTTATAATTTGGTGGCCCCCCTGCAGTAACTCTGCAGGGTAGGTTTTGGCTGTTAGTTATGGACAAAGCAAAGGGCCCTACCTACTGTACCAACACCAATCTTACATACTACACATCTATCTACAAATCTAACATAGACACCCCAACAACCATTGCATAATTACATTAAGATGCTTGATATATACAGATAAAAATAATTGGCATTAATCATATCTTAAAATAAAAAAAATCATAACATCTGTTCTATTAAAGTGTCTCACAAGCCAACAGTGTGGCAGTATGCCAACATGCACAATACCAGAACAGTATTTTGTTATTGCATACTACAAAAGTGTATTTATATGAGTAAAATGTATCCACCTGGATCATACAAACTAAAAGTGAAGAAAGAAATGCAGACAATTATTTGAAGAAAATACCTTCTTTTCTCATCGTCTCCCAAAGGATCTTCTGTCCTGATTGAGAGAAGAAGCACAGGTCAGGAGCACAGAGGACAACAAACAAACATGAGTATAGTAAACACTGATGAGAAACTATTAAATAAAAACAATATTAATAAATTAAAATAAATTAAATAAATACTTAATCCTCAAAATGATCATTTGCATATCAGTTACTCACCCTGTGTTACATTACCTTTCAATTCTTGAAACTAAAACATGTTTCTCACATTCCTCCACAGTGAATGGAGATTCTTCATTCACCGTGGAGGCATGTGAGAAACACGTTTTCTTCCGTTAAGCACTGGACTGTGAAAGTGCATTTGCTCATTAGAAGAGCTCTTTTCGGAATTCTGCTAATCTGGGAGTTCTGAAAAACTGATGATCAGGCCAAACTGCCAATTTTTGTTTTAGGTCTGGAACAAGGCTACTGCCAACCAATTTCCAATTAGCTCTGTTTTTAGGGGTTTTGTTCTTGTTTCTTTGTTTTTTAAGGGCTGACATGACGCTCCACCACCTAATTCACTGGTATTTTTCCAACAGTGTAAGCTAAATAATTACTCTTTTGGGGTGTGTGTGTGTGTGTGTGTGTGTGTGTGTGTGTGTGTGTGTGTGTGTGTGTGTGTGTGTGTGTGTGATATGTTGTTGTGTAGCACAGTCTTAGAAACCGTTAGTGAGTCAGTGGTGTGCTGCTGTCAGCTCTCATGGGTCCTGTGCTGGCTGCTGAGATGATTATCAAGGAGCATACAAACACACATACACACACACACACACACACACACACACACACACACACACACACACACACACACACACTCCCTTATTCCAGGAAATGCTTTGGAAATGCTGCCCCTCCCAGAGCTTTGATAACTGTTGATGGCAAAGGACAACCTGTTTTCTACTGTACGTGACATTTCACAGAAAAATGTAATTGAATTTTCTAAAGCCGGAACAAATCAATTTTTTTTACCAAAAGAGTGGTTAAGCAAGAGTCTGTGTGCACCTGTTTAATGGTCAAGTATCTATTTATTTCTTTTATAGTTAATCGCTTTTATTACAGTGAAGTCTGTGTTTTTCAGTATTGATATTCTGGTATTTTGTTAAGCAGAGATGAGCCAACTTTCCAGTAAATTAAAGATTTTACTGCATTTATCAGTACGTTCAGTGTTGAGTTTGTCTATCTTCAATATACAACATTCCAAAAATATGTAGTCACTGCAGCAGGGATGTGCACTGCCCCCAGTCACGTGACTTTGTTTATATTCTCACACACGGAGCACCGCAAGCCCTTCTGCCTTCACGCGAGTTTTTAAAGTTATAGAGATTATGACAAATGCCCTGTGAATAGTAACCAAAAAAATCCACTTGAGCTTTGAATAACGTGCAGCTATAGCTTGTAACGTTTGCATCATGTCGTGCAGCATTGCCTTATATTAACGTAAAATGTTACGTTATCAACCAAAGCTAGTGACATAACGTATGTTGCAGCAGCAGAGGTGTTACCTTTATTCCCAGACAAGACACATATGTGTAAATCCCAAACTCGCTTGTTTCTTAAGTCTGCTGTATCAGTGAAGCAAATTGTACACATTGTTGTAGCAACATCTGCACATAAAAAGCCAAATCTTGTACAAGCACATATCCAAAGAACTGACATAATATTACAATATAAACATTAAATGGTATTCTTAATCATATTTATGCTTGAAAGGGATCTGAATTTCAATATTAAAGCTGTTCCATCTATGTTAAAACACATGCCAAAGGCACAGTGCATAATTTCAATGTGAAAAAAAAAACAACAACAACAACAAGAAAGTGTTGAGTTTCAAAACTTTATATAATGTAAAATGTGAAAGCAATGTTTTAAAAAACGCTCAAAGGCCCAATCCTTAGCTTATTTTTGACCATATTAATTATATTTAAATTCATATACATAATAAGGAATTTGTCTTACTGATTAAAAAAAGAAGAAATTAGCATTTTGTGTTAGTCAACTTATGAAAATATAGGTATTTTATTGCTGTGTACAACCATTATTTGAAATAAATATGTTTTAATTGAATGCTTTTATTTGCACCTTTGCTCTAACTGTATAATGTTTTAGATGACAATTAATTATTGTATGCTTGCATAACATCACTGTAATATCAGTGTAGACATAAATACTTTGCTACAACGAATACTGCATGAATTCTACGTGGGTAGATGAATGAAGCTCTATTGAGGCATAGTTAGAAAATTACTGATGTACTTACACATCCTTGGACACTTCTGCTGGCCCTGAAAACAGATGAAAAGACCAGATTCAATTAATCTTCATAATGAAAAGTATTGAAGGAGGTGTGTTACCTCACTAACAAAGACCACCATTCAAAAGCCATGGAATGTGAACCATACTTATGAACAACAATGACAGCTTCCACTATTTTATGTCCTTGGAGGCCCTAAGCCCTGATAGTGGAGATAGTGAGAGGGGAGGGACAGGTCAGGCTTTATCCCAGGAATGTAAATCTCTTGACCCAGACTATTTAACTGTAATTGTTAAGGCTGAATGTCTCTCTCCCTCTGTTTGTTGCATTCTCCTATCCTTATGCATGATGTGCTTCAGTTTTGCTTCTTGCGTGTTTGTGTAGCCTGTCCTCTTTTCAGGTTACATGGTGGAGATAAGGTCGTGTGGCTCAGGCACTAGCCGTTTGCCAACATCTGGAAGCTGCTTTACATCCTCCTGGATCCATTTTTTTCATCTTCACATTTTACGTATTGTTTGTATATGGATTGTCTATACTGTGATTTTAGTATGTTGGTTATTCTGTATACATAACATGTATTGCATTGCTAAAAATTATATATCTTATTTTGTGTTTTTTTCATGTACCTGATGTAGCAAAAAATGCCTCAATGTCTATTTAGGCTGATGTACAAGCCTATTGTATTCTTAGTTTATTTTGACGCAAATATTCTGCATCCCTATATTGGCCTTTAAAAATAAACAAAACTCAAAAAGAAAATACATAATACATTATTACAATACATATGTATACATATTTAAATACAGGATTTATACCTCAGTGCAATATTTTAAGGGCATTGCCACTTGTATGCACGTCAATTTGAGTGCCTAAGTTTGCAGTTTATAATGGTTTTCAGTATTTACTGTAGGCTACTCAAACTCTCTATATCGATTCACAACTTGCCTTTGAAGGGTGACAGAGGACATGTAAACTGATACAAGGCATACAGTGTGAAATGCCTCGATTCCAAATGACACCCGTTCTCGTGCTCATCCCAATACTGTTTGAGTATTTTATGATCCAACAAAAGCTCATTCCTTGCTGAACCACAGGCCGTCCGCTAAACTTGATTTCAATCGAAATGAGATCACAATGCATTCATTTGGAGGATAATCTAACATCCTGCTTGAACGTACAGTATCATATTAATAGCGGGAGAACAAAAGCCTCAATATTACCCTTCAATTATTTTTTCATGCCATTTTCCATTAGTGTTGAAATGTACCTTCAAAAAGAACACTACACGAATAAGATGGAAGCTGGATAATCTACATTTTACAGAAAGACAGTGAATTCCATCCTATTAAAAGGAGTGGAGGGGAGTTTTTTTCACTGTAAATGTTTGAGTCTGGTGACATGACACAGGGGTCTATTCAGTAGCCTGACAAAAGCTCATTCATGTCCAAGGGTGCACATCTGGGTGCATAAGACAAGGGATGAGCAATGTGATGTAGAGTGCACCGAGGCAGTCATTTGAGTTTGGTAAGCTTGAAATTTAAAACATTCTTGTATGACTTGAATCTTGACTTTAAAGCTAAGAACTTAGAATAAATGACAATATTTACAATGGCTTCTTACTGTATTATCATTATTTATCTGGTTATACATCAGCCTGCACTTATGGTTGCCCACAGAAATAGTTAGGGCCCCTGCGCCGACAGCGGCGAAGGCCCTATTGAAACTGAAGGAATTATTATTATTTTTCTTTTTCCCGTCAAATGAATTGCCTTTTTGAGGGGCTTAACATATTAAAAAACTCACCAAATTTGGCGGTCGCATCAAGTCTGGTGAAAGTTTACGTATTTTAAGGGTTTCGGGAATAGGCACACAAAAATGGCTCGCTAGCGCCCCCTAGAAAGTAAAGAAAATTGAGCCCCTGCAGTGCGTTTAACGTAGACTCACAAAACTTGGTACACATATGTAACATGTCATGATGTACAAAAAACTTCATTAGAGCCATACCCTAAACGCAACAGGAAGTCCACCATTTTGATTTCAATGTTCGAAATTAGTGCGATTTTGGCCATTTCCACATGTCGTACTTTAACGAACTCCTCCTAGAGATTTCATCCAATCAACTTCAAACTCGGTCTGTGCCATGTTAAGACGGGGAAACTTTTCCCCGTGGCGGGGCGGCCATTTTGTGCGTTTCGTCGCCGAAACAGGAAGTGGGTGTAACTCGAGTGTACGTTGTCCAATTACCTTGAAACTTTTCACGAATCATCAGAGTCCAACCCTGAGGACAAATAAAGGCCGATATTTACTTAAAGTCAAGCGCCCCCTAGTGGCAAAAGGAAGTAGGCCTAAAAGTCATGGTGCTATACTTTAACGAACTCCTCCTAGAGATTTCATCCGATGGACTTCAAACTTGGTCTGTACCATCCCAACACCTTAGCGATGAAAAGTTACATATGCATAAAGAACTGCACACACAACAGAGTCTTCATAAGAACTCTTTTGCAAAACCACTTCTTTTCCAAGCCTTGGAATGACTGACTTATGATTGAATATGTACACAACTTTGCATTTGACTGTAAAACAACAATATGGAAATGAATGAAATAAACGGAAAAGCGTCTGAGATGTAACATGGAAACTAGTAAAGCTCCTCTTTTAGTGTTTAGCGATGAACAAAGAAGTTGACTTAACTTGAGTGTACGTTGTCGTATCTGCCCGAAATTTCTCACAATTGACAAGGGTCCAGGCCTGAGGACACCTACAGGCCAAAATTTACTTTTGGTCATAGCGCCCCCCGCTGGCATCAGGAAATCTGCCTTATATGACAAACATCATCCGATTTACATGAAACTCAGTATGTGTGGTCTACATGTGATACTGAGCCGCCCCCTATACTATGACCACGCCCACTTACTCAGGCCACGCCCCCTTTGATAACATTTGAACCGTTTAAGGTAGACTCTTGTGTGAAGTGTTAATGAACTCAGCAGAGACTTCCTTATTCATTGGTGATGGCTTAGCCCGCCCCCTATGCTTAAGCCACGCCCCCTTTCATAACTAATGACCCGTTTGATGTAGACCCTTGTGTGACATATCATTGAACTCAGCAGAGAGTTCCTTTTTAATTGGTGATGGTTTGACCCGCGCCCTATGCTTTAGCCACGCCCCTTTTCACAGCTAATGAACCGTATGACGAAGAGTCTTGTGTGAGGTATCGTTGAACTCGGCAGGGAGTTCCCTTGTCATTGGTGACGATTTGCTGTGTCTGAGTGCCAAATTTTACACAGTCGCAAGGAGCGGCGTCCGCCGGTAACCCCGACGCGCACAGAGGCGCGAGGGCCCGTCCATCGCTGCTCGCAGCTTTAATTACAGTTGTTATTATGTAAATCTTATTGCTATATCTATTAAAGATGCAGTAGGTAAGACTTATAAAACTAACTTTCTGTCATATTTGCTGAAACTGACCCTATGTTCGAGTAGAACTACATGAAGCAGGTAATGAAAACATCAAAAAAAAATCTGGCTCCTCTGGCACCACCTACAGCCTGTAGTGCAATTTGCAAAAATCCACAGCTCCCTGTTCAGATGCGCCAATCATGGCCAGGGGGGGGTGTCTAACTGCGTGTCAATCACTGCTCATGCGCACGCATTCATTCTCCCTTGTGGGGGGAGGGGCTTAGGAGACCATTTGGGCTTTAGCAGAAAGGGGGAGTGACTGAGAAGTTGTCGATGTTCAAATTCTTTGGCAAAAGCCTGGATCTTCACAATCCTACCTACAGCACCTTTAACAACTACATTATATCATGTTAATAATGTTAGCAAGTAAATAAACACTTCAACATATAAATGTGTAGTGACACAATTATACATCTCCAGTTAAGGATAATATAAAACAGGAGATACTGTTATCTAAACTGGACAGAATAGAATAGTGTGGGAACATTGGTTTGTGTTTCCTACCACCGCTAGGGACGCTAGTTCCTCCTGTGGGTCATATTAGAGGGTAGGAATAAACAACCTATATCTTTGTGTGCTTTGGATGACTTGTTGAGTATTTAATATTATTACAGGAGTTATAGTTGGCGATTAATAGACACTGCTTACACCTACATTATAGTGTGTTCTAAGCCATTATTACATGTTTATATACTGCTTATAGATGATAAGCAGGTGGGTGATAAGTGTTACCAAATAAACACTTAAACATAAAACACAAATGTATAGTGACAAAATTATACATTATATATATATATATATATATATATATATATATATATTATTATATTATAAAATAAAATAGGGGATTTCTATCTTAATTCTACAGAACATGATAGTGTGGGGAAACAGTGTCGTTTAACCCTGGCCTGGTGTCAGCTGGCATGGACAACTACAGTGCAACCATTAGTCCATATTTGTCAAAGTGACAGGATTTCACACGTCCTTGTCATTGTGCTGAACGCTGACCTCAAAGGACCAGAAAAAGACCTGCTGCACTGAAATAAACACAGCTGCTGGTTTTCATAGACAAACAAGCCACACCTACGACAAACCCAGACACCTACTTAGATGTTGTTTACAGACAAAGTGACCTTAAACGTAAAGCAAATGATAACACTGGGTCGTGTTTCCCAGTAGTAGTCTGTGGTTCTGTTAACATGCCTGGCAAGCACTGATTACGTATCTGCACGCACACACGCACTCACACGCACGCACGCACGCACGCAGACACACACACACACACACACACACACACACACTCAAACACACAACATACTGCTTTAATGGGCAGCGGTGGTGAGGTAATCCTGCAGATACTTCAATCTAATTATTACCTCAATTTGACTGTGGTGCCCAGAGATTTGTTCAGTATAATTTAAAACAGGTATTGTATCAGGATAAATTACTCATGTTATATATTACACATATACATAACCACGCGATCCAATATTTCTCCATTAAAATGTGTCCTTCAGGCTTCATGAATCAAACCTGATTGACAAAGGCGGGTGAATGTCACTAATGCTGCTTGCCTTTTTTACTCAAAATCCATGGAAACTAGCACAAACACACCAAGAGAGAAGAAAAACCCATTAAAAAAAACTGTGAGCTACTGTATGGAGGACTTGCTTTTGTGTCAATGTATACCTTAGCATTGTAATTACAGTATCAAAGCGTAACATTCCTGAGGCTTCTACTCTGGTGTCTTATACTAGAATATTGGAGACCCTTCATGATCGACCCACCACCCATAGCTTTAGGAGACCACTGCACGCAATACACACACGCTACAGAGTGGGAGCCAGTATGCCGCAAACTGATGAACATTGGTTGGTAAAAATAAATACATTTTACAGTCATTTATTTTGAGACACAAACATATATCATGATATAAGGCTGTCTATTTATTTATTTTATTTTATTATTTTTTATTTATGAATGAAATCAAGACACTGAGAGGCTCACAGATAATACACATACATATGGATACATCTGAGGACATATGCTAAATCCAAGGCTAACCCAATACACTTCATTTACATTCAAAACACACTCTCCCCTTGGTGCAGATACAGTGACAATTCTCTCCCTCATACTCTCACCTATTATCAAACACACACATATATATATATATAGATTATAGATGCACACATACACATTCCTTAAAACACGTATTCCCTAAAAACACTTACCTTCTGAGGTGTTGGTGGCTGAGGAATTGCCACAACCCATTTTGCATCGATGCAGCCACCGTCCAAGCAGAGCAGAGATGCTTAAGAAGACGGAGGAGGAGGAAAGGACGGAAACCCAAAACACATCAGGAGAGGAGGGAGAAAGTGAGGAAGAAGGTCAAAGAAATGTCTCCCGCTGTAACACAGGGATCTCCTTTGGTCGTGTTCCCCTCCCCTCTCTTCAGTCTTGCACTGAGACTGAAGTGAAAGCATGGAGACAGAGGCTTTTATACACACACACACACACACACACACAAACACACACACACACACACACACACTAAGAGAGAGGGGAGAGAAAGATGCTATGCCCTCACATGATTTGCTCTTTTCCTCCACCCTGACATGGTTGCCCGGGAAACCGGGGAAAAGGAGGCGGAGGGCGGGGTGAGACTCAACCAATAGGGATCTCCGTATTTTTTTCAAAGGTGGAAAAAAATGAAATGCATTTAAGGGGCATCAATATATCAGCTTGTGTGTATGTGTATGTGTGTGTGTGTGTGTGTGTGTGTGTGTGTGTGTGTGTGTGTGTGTGTGTGTGTGTGTGTGTGTGTGTGTGTGTGTGTGTGTGTGTGACATCCTGTAAAATCCTCAAATTGTCTTTGCGTGCTCAAACATAGAGGACCTTTATTCACGCTTTTTCAAAAACAGACATACACACTGACACACGTACACACTTTGCTAACTTGCTTGATCTCCTGACAAGCGATGAGCTGAGAAAACCTTGAACAGTCTTGTAATGAAACCACGAGGGTCACGCTTAGGTCAAGACCCCAATAAATTCCAATTCAGTCACGCTGTTGTGCACTCTGACAAGACTAGTGTAGTCATATGAGTGAAGTTTAGACTGCCGGATGCATTTCATTAGCACTCACCACCAGTGAAAATAACTCTCAAAGTGAGGGGTGTTATGAAATCTGCGTGGCTGACAGTTAAGATTTTTAAATTCTTATGAGAAATTTTTAGTGACACATGCTCCGTCTCTGACAAAGCCTCCAAACTAAAATCCGAATTTCTGTGCTACACACAGACAGAATAATTGTTCACTCAACAGTAGAGTTAGGCTTCAGGATGAGCACAATTTGTACAGAAAAGTTGGTTTTCCACAGATGTATGAGATAAGATACTGTTCGATCCACCTTAAATGAATAATTTGACTATTTTTGGGAAATACACTTATTAAGAACTGGATACAGCGTTCGAGGCAGAGCCCCGTTCATTCCTATGAGAGTTGCTCAGTGGCAGATGAAGCCTTTGTGGAGCCAAAAATTACCCGGATGATCGGCGCTGCTTCCGCATTGTGTGGCCCATAAATCAGGCGCACTATGACCTCCACTGGCCGAGCCGGCTACTTAATCGTGTGGCTCTTCTAGACTTTACAAATGTTATCGGACCGAATGGATCAAATTCTGTAAAGGGCATCACATGACGGGCCGGAAGTTGCAATTCCACTGTTTGGCCGCTATGTTCAATTTGCTTCAAAGCCCAGCACACTTCTTGGGGGCCTGTTGTATATTATACCAGATTTGTTCGATGACTCGTTCTGTGGGTACATTCTAGCATCTACCGGTTTTGTGTTATGTTTCCTAGGATGGCGAAGGCGTGACACGCCCTACTCTGCCTCTTATTGGCTAGTTAGTTGCCTTTGTTGGTTGGATTGGTTAGGTTTGAGCATGAGGAGTGAGATTGGGTAGGGTAAGAATACCAGGGTAAGCCAATAGGAGTAGGGCATGTCTTCGCCTCCCTCGAAAAAAAATATTGTTCAGACTTGTTCTTGACGGGGCGTAGAAATCATGGATGTATAATAAGACCTGGATACATCGTTCAAGATGGAGCCCTGTTCATTTCAGAGTTGCTCAGTGGCAGATGAAGCCAAAAAAGTAAAACGTCTGTGTATAAAATTACAAGGATGATCAGCACTTCTTCCGCACGATGGGGCCCATAGAGCAGGTGCACTAGAGACCTCTGCGGGCTGAGTCAGCTACTTTCGGCTAAGTGCTCCGCTAACTTAAATGGAGTTTGTGATTTAATGTGGTTCTTCTAGACTTTCCAAATGTTCTCGGACCGAAGGGAAACAATTTGATAGTGAAACGAGTCATTTCATGGGGGTTGTGATGCTAAAAAAATGTATCCACTGAGGCGGCTGTGGCTCTGGCTTAGGTGGTAGAGCGGTTGTCTACCAATTGGAAAGTCGTGGTTCGATCCCTGGCCCTGCAGTCCCATATCGATGTGTCCTTGGGCAAGACACTGAACCCCGAATTGATCCCGATGCTGGGCCATCGGTGCAGGTGGCACCTTGTATGGCAGCCTCGGTATGAATGCGTGTGTAAATAGGTCCTGTACTATGAGAAAAGCACTATATAAATGCAATCCATTTAATGACGTGTCTTTCGCCATGTAAGTCTATGGGAAAAAGTATTTGGGCCCGAGGGCATCACATGACAAGCTGGGGTTTGCAAATCCATCGTTTGGCCACTATGTTCAATTTGCTTCAAAGCCTGGCACACTTCCTGGGGACCTAGCAGTGACTTCCCGAAGTCTCTGCTGGTTGACTGGCAACTGCTGAGAGCCAAGAAACAGTCCAGCATGTAACCTCTCTTTAACATTCCGCTATCAAATGCCCCCTTGAATACACACCACTGCACCCTATATTCATCTGTCAACTGGCCCTCCCTTCATATTCACCGTACGATTCCATGGTTCACTTTCATTTACAAGACCCTTCTTGGCCGATCATCTCTTTACTTAGGTCACCTGCTGCAGCCAAAGTCTGTCACATACAACACCTGGTCCTCACTTCATCTTCAATTACAGTTTTTTCCAACTGCTTTAATACACACAAAATCTTTTCATGTCACACGATTTTTGAAACCTCTCACTCAAAGCGCAAAACTACACAGCAAATCTCCAAAACCATAAGCTATTTCTCAGCCTTCCACTCAGTTTTCAATTGCATAAAACACTTTTTTCAAAACATTACACACAATTCTCTACCTAAGACACAAAAATCTACAACCCGGTCTCACGGCAGTTCGTGTAAATGTCAACGTTATTCTTAATCTATTGATACGTGTTCACGGAGACACGTTATTTTCTCGGGGAAAGGACTCCGGGAGGCGGCCGAAAAGGAAGCTCCATAAGCCGGGAGGCGCCCGCGAGACGGCCCGCTGAGTCGGCCCGCTGGGGACGCGCCACAATAATGGGATGGCGGAGGTTGGGTTTAGGAAAAACCTTACGGGGAAAGGGCGCCTTAAACGGCGGGAGACACGCCACAGTAACACGCGGAACAAAACGCCGCTCGCCCGGGTGAAAGTCCTGTGTTTTGTTTGACCCATCCACCACCACGACCAACCTCCCTACGCGGATTTTCGGCTTTTTATATTACCATTTTCGTGCTGTGACCACAAAATATGCTTCCCATTGAAATACATTACTTCACATTTCGTGTTGTCCGCCACGTAAAAACCGACAAAAACGTCTCCGTGAACACGTATCAATAGATTAAAATAACGTCACATTTACACAAACTGCCATGAGACCTGGCTGAAATCTAACAGGAAGTGACTCGCTTTCCTTTTCTAAACACAACCACTCAAAATGCTACACTTATTTACCAGGGCACACACACACTCCTCACATTTGCAAACACATTATGTCATAACTGAACACTAACAAATCACTGCTTTAGTATAGGCCTATACATAGGTCAAAGGTCAGATTACCTGTTTTGAACAATGGATGACAACAATAGACAGAGAGCAAAGGGAGAAGGAGGGAGAGACAGGGGACAACAACGAGGAGGAGGAGGAGGGAAGAAGAGGAAGAAGGCGAGCCATCTCTGATGAGATCAGGGCCACACCTATTCATCATGTGATCAACCACGGGTTGACCCATAGAGAGCCGAAGTCATGCCCCTTCCAGTGGACCTCATGGGACCTTAACTCGGAAAAACGGTAGTGAACGAGGAGAGGCAAATTATTTTTTGATCCCGTTTTAATTGAGCCATGGATTACAAATATGATCTTCGTGAATTTACAGTTTTTTCCAACTGCTTACACACAAAATCTTTTCATGTCACACGATTTTTGAAACCTCTCACTCAAAGTGCAAAACTACACAGCAAATCTCCAAAACCATAAACTATTTCTCAGCCTTTCACTCAGCTTTCAATTGCATAAAACACTTTTTTCAAAACATTAAACACAATTCTCTACCTAAGACACAAAAATCTAACAAGAAGTGACTTGCTATCCATTTCTAAACACAACCAATCAAAATGCTACACTTATTTACCAGGGCACACACACACTCCTCACATTTGCAAACACATTATGTCATAACTGAACACTAACCAATCATTGCTTTAGTATAGGCCTATACATAGGTCAAAGGTCAGATTACCTGTTTTGAACAATGGATGCCAACAATAGACAGAGCAAGGGGAGTAGGAGGGAGAGACAGGGGACAACAACGAGGAGGAGGAGAGCCATCTCTGATGAGATCAAGGCCACACTTATTCATCATGTGATCAACCACAGATTGACCAATGAGAGAAGCCAATCTTGAGTAGCAAGTGGCGTCCATACTGCATGCAACTATCTAATGACTATTTCAGCATTACAAATCAACCAGACTTTGTTTTGCACAGAGTGCATACAATTCTGTCCCCGCCCCGACACTCAAGCACACACAAACACTCTCAACACACACACACACACACACACACACATACACATATTCTTTATTCTAAAAATGATACCTTTGGTTTACATGTTTATACTTTTTTTTTCTTGTTTGATGCTACTGTATACAACACTGTGCTACTCTTACAAGCGTAATGTTTTGCCCAATCAATATTTTCTGTTTTACTGTAACATTACATTGTTTTTTACAGTGCACTTTTCAACCCCTCTCAGCAGATGACTTTCTCTCTAGAACATTGTAAATGTAGATATAAGCCTATGAATGACAAAAGAGCTTTAGATTTAGAACAACAAAAAAGTGTTTGCCATTTGATGCAAATGCTTCATTTTGAGATGTGTTTATGGTATTTTGAATGCAGTGTTTCATTTTGAAGGAGATATGAGGCATTTTGCATTTTGTGTGTGCAGTTTTAGGAATTGTGTGTGAGTTTTGAAAAAAGGAGACATAGTTTTGAAAACGTGTGTAAGCAGTTGGAAAAAAATGTAAAAGATAATTTTTCAACCGAAGAAATTCTCAGTTAGCCGTAGGTTTGTCGTAGTACCACTTAGTTTTGTGTGAAACCGCTCAGTGAACTACATCTCCCATCTCACACAATCTACCTCACCTAGCTTGATGCTCGGCTTGCTCGCTAGCTAGCTAGCTTAGCTCTGTTCCACAACACATGTAACGTTATCTTAAGTGCTGTGTTGTATCCAGTGAAGTGTTTTCAGCAGATAAGCAAAAGAAAAAGCAAGATCCTCTGCTCATTAGAGTAACGTTACATCCCCGGTATGATACACAGAGACATTGTAGCTCCAGCGAGACGTCATCCATGAAGTGTGTAGTTAGTCTTTCTAATTACGTATTTTCACAGTCTTATACTTCAACAGTTTAACAATAAACTGAGACTTTCTTCGGTTGAAAAATTATCTTTTAAATTGACGAACACCATATTTGTAATCCATGGCTCAATTCAAACGGGATAAAAAAATAATTATTATCTCTCCATTGACCCTCGTTCATATTTTTTCGAAAGATAGGTCCCATTGGCCGGAAGTAGAAGGGCGTGACTTCGGCTCTCTATGAGAGAAGCCCATCTTGAGCAAGGGGGTAAGCTTCGCTTCAGAACTCGAGCCATCATGGCGCCATTTTGTTGCTAACTGGCCATCACCTCCTGTTAGCATTCCGCTGACCGCCATTTTTTTTTTACGTCACTTGACTGAGAATAACTTTACATCCGAAGCGTTTAAAGACTCGATTTGTCCATTGTTTAGTTCTAAAGAAACACAACAACGTATAAAAGGCTCCATTACCTTGTATCTCACGTTATGGCTCCGTAGCAGACGTTTTTGTAAAAATAGGCTAACGATTGTGTCATAACCAAGTGACTTACTGTCGCACAGTAGAGGAATTACCGTATAGTACAGGAGAAGCTCGCAGGCAGTTTCGACTTACATTAGCTGTTTAGGTTTAATTACTAATGTTAACTAGCATGTTAGTTAGCAATAATTAGCATGTGCTTATGTTATCTCCTTACATATACCTACGCTCTCCGTCTCTGTAAGATTGGGAATGATTGAGATTTCTCTTGGCACAGCTACCAGAACACTTACAACTTTCAGACACGTTGCTCACGTCACATTTACGCGGTCTCTCTCAGTTGGAGGCTGCGCAGTAAAGCTGGCCATCACCGGAAAAGTGCTTCTAATAGCCTTCACTGGTCTCCGTCCAGAGCAACGGGATCTATTGGTCCATTATATATATGTCAATGATCTTGAGTAGCTTTACAGTGGTGTCCATACTGTATGCAACTATGTGTACAATAATTGACTTGTAATTTGATGTACTTATATAATATAATGTAATATCACAGTCACAAGCTTTTGCACACAACAATTCTTCTACTTTCTCCTGAGAGTGTGTTTCCTGGGTCAGCTAAATCACTGCTTTGTTAAATCCAGGTTAGTTCCACTGACATTAAGCATCTCTTTTTATAGACCAGACTTTACCGAATCAGCAAACACAATTAATTAACAAAGCCAGTACTAAAATGCCTAATCTAATTTAGAGCCACAACTTACCCAATTAAACAACGCAAGGCCACTGGGGAGGAAAGACTATTCTCCTGCTCAGGCTGCCTGGGAGCTTGATGAGGAGACACTGCTTGTCACGGCTTGCCTACATTATCAAGACACAACACAACAAGACATAACCATCTTAACAAATCAATTATTGTAGACTAGGACCTACAATTTCTTAGATCAATTAAGTGTCCCTATCTTTGTCTTTCATCTGCTTTTGAGAATTTCCTTAAGTGACATTATCCTAAGATAATAAAGTTATCTCCCTGACAACAAGGTATTACTGCTGTTCTCAAAATACATCAGATTGCTTTGGAGACAGGCGAAGTTACTATAGTTCAGTTCATAACTGGTATAAGTCAGTGCTACTGTATAAAGGCCACCTAATCATTGTAAAACAGATCAGTCCAAATTAGTCAGAGCAAAATTGTGTGAGTCAAATCGGTGTTCTGTTGTAGACTGGAAGTGTTGTGAATATGTTACATTCCATTCTGTGAGAACTCTGAACAAAGCCTGTCCCATCTGTTTTAATTTGTATCATCAATTGTAACACTGTTTTCCTTCTTCAAGATTTATCTGTGTGAACCAACCTTGAACCAATCCTCCTCTCCGAGGACCTCTTTCTTATCTATATAGTCTCACATCATCTAAGCGAATTGAGCGATTGTTAGAAAATGTATATTTCCTTGTGTGTCTCATTAAACCTTGAGAACATTGTGAACTGAACCCTGCTTCGTGTCACTTTTTTCTCCGAGATCTCGCCACTGCTTTCAGAATCAACTCCCAGAGGTCAAGACCACAATCAATATCGGATTGTTTCACAACAGGGAGTACGCACGGCAAATCAAGACTAAACTCATTGTAGGTATTCTTAAATACACTAACGTAATTATTACAGGAAGGAAGTGTAGCTCCAACAACATTCAGAACATCACATGCTCTGCTTATAATAAGGCAATTGTGACTGAAGAAACAAAACAAAAACAAGTCAAGAGCTGGATGACAACTACTTCCAGGACTTGGTGGGATTTTAAAAGGCATTTGGTACTTATCAATCATGTATTACAGACTGCATATCCATTTATTTTGCCAGATTATTGTCTTACAACAAAAAATGTAATCATCATATCTACAGAGAAATCCAGGTACTTCTGCCTCATAATTTTGACGTGGAGTGAAATAACTCTGGGTTTTGAAATGAAACTGCTCTGGAAAGTTCAAAAGGGCATTTGTTTTCTGTAATTGTATAGAAGGATTAATTCATTGATAAAATAAACAATGATGAAAATATTAGAAATAACTGTAAGTTACAGCCCTAATGTATTTGAATAGAAAGGCTGCAAAATACAATTACATGGTCATCATAAGCTAATACAAAATCCAAAAGCTCTTTGTTAAAATAAATCTTTTGTTAAGGAAATGTTACAGTGTAAATGGAAAACCTTTATTGTAACCTCTCCATAATGGACTAAACTTTTAAAAGAGGGTCCCATTCTCAATTCATTTTAATTTATAGTATCAAATCACAACAGGAGTTATCTCAGGACACTTTACAGATAGAGTAGGTCTAGATCACACTCAATTTTAAAAACATTACTTTAAGACTCAACAATTTCCCACGAGCAAGCATTTGGTGCGACACTGGCGGGTAAAAAACTTGCTTTTTACAGGCAGAAACCTCGGACAGAACCTGGCTCTTGGTGGGCGGCCATCTGCCGATGCCGGTTGGGACACAGAGACACGGATACATATATACAGAAATACAGAGATACAGATATAGAGAAATATGAGTCATAATAATTAAGCTCCCCGGTAACAAGCATTACTGGGAGATGAATGCACACAGATGGATAGCGAGAGGAGAGAGGAGCTCAGTGTGTCAAAGGAAGTCCCCCGGCGGTCTAAAACTATAGCAGCATAACTAAGACTCAAGTGTTGATATATCATTATGCATTTATTGCAGATTTTATGTTTCTTTTTTGGTAGCCTAACTATATTAAAATCAGTGGAGTCTCCACTTTATTGATTTTAATATAGTTACCAACTGTATATTTCAATCATTTTGTATCAAAAGTATAATAATACGGTATAATATATGAAAATATGTCAAAGGAAGGAACCAATCTGCCTCCATAATGAGTCATTTAACTTGTAATACCATAAGAACATTTTGCTGTTAATATTTCTGTTGAAATATGGAAGACTTGCTCTGTTCAACCTTTGGTCCAGCAAGAATGCATTGGATCTTTCGACCTTGAGAGACTATTAAATCTTTGTTGTGGTCTGATGTTATGCAATCAGTCATTTTGTAAGAGATTTTTCCAGCGTAAACCTTGAGAACATTGTGAACTGAGCCATGCTTCATGTCACTTTTTTCCCCGAGATCTCGCCACTGCTTTCAGAATCAACTCCCAGAAGTCAAGAGATCAATTCAAACCACAAAACAATCGAGATCGGATTGTTTCACAACAGGGAGTACACAGGGCATGTCAAGACTAAACTCATTGTAGGTATTCTTAAATACACTAACGTAATTATTACACAGGAGGACATGCCATCTTACTCTGGAATTAAGTGTATCATATATTCACGTCTGTGACTAACATCTCAGCTTTTTCTGTTCAGTTTTTTTTGTAACATTGGATATGTAACCATGGGTTTTTACAAGGCACACACAGTATGGTGGCAAGTATAAATTAGATCAGATTATATGAAGTGCACGACAGCTCACTTTATCATCGAGAATGGGATGAGTCAAGAAAGGGATTTTTTTACCCTGGATGTGTGCAGCCTCAGCAGGAAGTGTAGCTCCAACAACATTCAGAACATCACATGCTCTGCTTATAATAAGGCAATTGTGACTGAAGAAACAAAACAAAAACAAGTCAAGAGCTGGATGACAACTACTTCCAGGACTTGGTGGGATTTTAAAAGGCATTTGGTACTTATCAATCATGTATTACAGACTGCATATCCATTTATTTTGCAAGATTATTGTCTTACAACAAAAAATGTAATCATCATATCTACAGAGAAATCCAGGTACTTCTGCCTCATAATTTTGACGTGGAGTGAAATAACTCTGGGTTTTGAAATGAAACTACTCTGGAAAGTTCAAAAGGGCATTTGTTTTCTGTAATTGTATAGAAGGATTAATTCATTGATAAAATAAACAATGATGAAAATACAGCCCTCATGTATTTGAATAGAAAGGCTGCAAAATACAATTACATGGTCATCATAAGCTAATACAAAATCCAAAAGCTCTTTGTTAAAATAAATCTTTTGTTATGGAAATGTTACAGTGTAAATGGAAAACCTTTATTGTAACCTCTCCATAATGGACTAAACTTTTAAAAGAGGGTCCCATTCTCAATTCATTTTAATTTATAGTATCAAATCACAACAGGAGTTATCTCAGGACACTTTACAGATAGAGTAGGTCTAGACCACACTCAATTTAAAAAAAATTACTTTAAGACTCAACAATTTCCCACGAGCAAGCATTTGGTGCGACAGTGGCGGGAAAAAAACTTGCTTTTTACAGGCAGAAACCTCGGACAGAACCTGGCTCTTGGTGGGCGGCCATCTGCCGATGCCGTTTGGGACACAGAGACACGGATACATATATACAGAAATACAGAGACACAGATACAAATATAGAGAAATATGAGTCATAATAATTAAGCTCCCCGGTCACTGGGACATGAATGCACACAGATGGAAGGAGAGAGGAGAGAGTGTTGATATATCATTTTGCATTTATTGTAGATTTTATGAGTTTCTTTTTTGGTAGCCTAACTATATTAAAATCAGTGGAGTCCCCTCTTCATTGATTTTAATATATCGTCGACTATCGTATTTTGAAATTAAACTCTGCAATTCTTCATATTTCCACATGGGGCCACTGTTGATACTAAAATGGTAGACGTAGCCTACATCTGCTTTAATAGTCAATCGCTAACTGCCCATCAAATCTTTGCTATTAAACAAATCACATCTATAGAAACGAAGTAATTAAATATTAAATCATATAAAAATATATAGCTTAGAGTTAAAGTGTAGCTGTTTTTACTGGTCACTTGTTGCTCTCGGTTGATCTTAACGGCTGTGGATGAGATCAGACTGGGCCCGCCTCCAACTCCTACGTGTTCCTCTCACCCGCGCAGAGGCCTCTGGGAAACCGAGTCCACGCTCTAAATAATTCAAGCTCCCATTCCTTCTCTTCTACTGCTAACAAGATGCCGGCCGTACATCACAAACTGCTCCTGGAGGACGCTTTGCAGGATAGTCCTCAGGTAGGCCTGTGTTACTTTTATTACGTGTTAAGACACAGCTGTCACATACAAATACGTTACGAGCACTGAAGTTAGCTTACTAGCCCAAACAATATCTTGTTCCCGATGTAGGCGGTTTCTACTGGTCGATGACAGCTCCCAATTGACACATTGTTATGGGATTGTAATCCTATGACAGGAGGTGCTGCACCTTCCTGCTATAAACAATGTTGTTAACCATAATTATCGGCGACTATGTGTCTCTTTTGTGTTTACAAAGCTATAGCTATAGCTCCTCTCTGTGATATTCTGCAGTACATTTAACGTTAGAATCACATCACTATGGAAAATGTCCCAACCATAGCTAGCTCAACCAGGATCAATCTCCTGCAATCTTTTTATTTTCCTATGTCGTCTGAAGTAAGAATTTGGAGCTGGACCATGTCCTGGAGACGAACTGGGCCTGATACACAGGATGTGGGAGGAGTTTCCATTATCGGACTCAACTGGAATTAGTCAATAGCTTGCAACAGGGCAGTTGTGGTAGCTGTCCGTATTGAACACCGTGCTGTTTGATGCTAATAGGTCTGGAGTGCAGTATCAAAATTGCTCACAGAGCACTACATTTCATGCATACAGTAGATACCAGTGCTGCTGAAATGAAATACAGGATAGTCTTTGTTATTATGAAGCACATCTCATGTGGCCTGTATTTTCAGCTGTCTGTTGCATCACTCTTTTCCCATACAGGGCTGACCTCTCAGCCCTGGTTCTGCTTAAGTGCAACCCATGCTGGAATGTATTTCTTTCTTTACATTTTCATCCTTACAAGGCCATGTGTCTTTCTACAATAAAATGTAAACAAACAGCCAAAGCAGACAATGTTCCAGATAACTTATTTTTGGTGTGAAATGGCTCTCAATCCTTCTGTGGCGGAAGTCAACTAAAGTGAACTGTAAACAGACTTTAGCCGATGGGTGTGTTCCTTTCTGCTATATCTACCCCGCCTTGCTGCACCTGTTCATGGAAGAGAAAAACTACACCTAGGCAGGATTTTCTCTGTTTGCATAGCCATCCTGCAGTAAAATAATAAGGCCTTTAGTTTCACTTCAAATCTGCACTTCTATAGGCCTCTACATACTGCAGATACCCTCATTTCTTTTACTGAGTGTCTTATTATCTATTATTAATTACTAATTATTTTCATTAAATATTATTTCTTACTACCATCAGTCTTCGTATACATCGCTTTTATGAGTTACAGGTCCCACCAAAACTCAAATTGTGTTTGTTTTTTTGTCCACCTGAATTTCCCTGATGTAATAAACACACCCATTGATTATCTCTTATGGTTAAAAACAAATGTTGGCCCAACACTATACACACGCACCTTAGTATGATTTACGGTTAGTGCTACAACTAACAATTATTTTCATTTTTGATTAATCTGCTGATTATTTTCCTGATAGATCATAAATTAGAGGGGATCTTTTAACAGGAGGAATGATTACAGCAAGTATAACCTGTTTCAATGTTAATATTGGCAGCTGACTATTGTTGTAGACTTGAAAAATTGTGAACCTATCCTTTAATAGATAATTTAACTTTTGTCTTTGGATACCGTTCATCCGATCTACTTCACACTTGGCTTCCTGGGTACCTAATGAACTTGCCGTTTGGAATTTGGAGCAGTTTGGACAGCGTTGGATATTTGATATTAATAAACTGCGAATAAAACTAAAACAACCGCACAATGAAAGTTGAGGGGGAAAACCGCTGCTGAATAACTGAATAAAAAGGCATTTTTTGCCAACACTAGATATCAAACAAAAGCCAGACACTATATCGTATTAAGTTGCTGTGAGCTGTAAGTTCACCACTTCTAAGCAAAAGGCAGAAGATAACATCATCTCGGAGCCTGACTGTGCAAAAAGAGCTCTCTTCCTCCTCACACTTAGACTCAATATTTTGAGTAACATCTGAATTTGCAAAATAATCAGTAACATTTATCTGACAGGTAAATGTAGTAGTACAATGTTTTTCTCTGGAGTATAAGTACACAGTAAGTCAGTTATATACAGTATGGTTGCATATTAAGTGCTTTGGGGTCCTTCTGTGAGTTATTTTGGGGTACAATGGTTCTGGAGAAAACTACAAGCAGCAATGCCACAGGCCAAGCGATCGGCCCGTTCCAAATCGGCACGTTTTGAATGGGCACTGTGCTAGTATTCATCAAAAGTGTATGAATGTTTTGTTCCACAGACGCGCTCCTTGCTCAGTGTGTTTGAGGAAGATGCTGGGATGCTTACAGACTACACCAACCAGCTGCTACAATCAATGCAGCGTGTGTTTGGAGCCCAGGTACTAAACAAAACACCAACAGATGCACATATGCATACTCAGTTCCCTTAGCTGTGTGTGGCTCTGTTAAAAAGCCACACATGTTCAAACACAATAAAATGAGTGTGTTGTTTTTTAGTTATAACTTTATTTGTCTGGTTAAAGATGATTTGGGGTTAAACATTTGCATTATTTATCTACAGTAGAGCATTGAAGCATTGAGCAAGAGAAGATGGTGCTTTTGATCAGAGAAATACCACACTAGGATAGTATACACTTATATTTGCAACCGGTGCATGCAAACTTTAGAATGAAATGTTACGTATTGAAGGCTCTTGTAGAAAAAGCTGAGAAACCTTCAGTTTTGCATTTTACATGTTACATTCATTATGCCATCAAACCATTTTTCTGTACACTTTACTCAGTAAGTGTGATGTGCAGTAAATAGTGTGAAACTCTTCTTGTGCTGTCAGGGTGTAGCCTAGATAGTTTTGACTTTGCTGTTCTTTGTTCTCTGTAGAAGATTATGCCTCACTGAGCAACAAGTGCAAAAGTTGCAGCCACAATAAATGCTTCAATTTTCTCCTGAAAACATACACCGCTTATGTAACATGTTGTCAGACCTGTTCTGAAACAGTATATATATAATATATATAGTAGTTCACTGGAGCAGTTAGCATTTATATGATGCACCATTGTGCGCTTTTTCAAATTAATTTTATATTGAACTCTGATTCACCTGTTGTCCAAACATTTCATTTTAGTTATTCAAGGGCTGAAGAGAGAATGGAAAATAAGCTATGGACAAATCCTGAGTATGCCAGTCTGTTAACTTTGCTTTTACCCTCTATCTGCCCCCTACAGAGTGAGATGGGATTGGCCACAGAGCAGCTCTCGAGGCAACTTCTAGATTATGAGAAGAAAGTAAGTATGGGTACTAGGGATGGGCATTCGATTAAATTTTCTTAGTCGATGGTCGGGAGAATTAATAATTGATTAATCATTAATAATTTTATATTAAAATTAATTATTTATTTAACTTTTTATAAATTAAAAATGCAATGAAAATACAAAAATACAGCGTGTTTTTCCTCGATTGTGGCAGTTAAACTGGAGGTTTTATATATATATATGTGGCAGTTAAACTGGAGGTTTTATATATATATATATATATATATATATATATATATATATGCGCTCGCGCTGCGGCGCTCTGAAGCAGCAGAACCTGCAGCTGCGAGCCGGCGTTCTTAAACAGAGACCCTCGTTTTTTCCAAAATAATAAATAAAAAGAATCATATAATAACTTAAACAAAAACATAATAATGCTTAGAGCTGACAGGTTTTGTCAAAATGTAACTCAAAACTCTCCAAGGCACGGACAAAGCCTAATAACAAAATAACCAGTAGGCTAACTCACATACAACTTCTGCACCGTCTACTGATTTTTGTTGAGAAAGATAAGCATGTTGACATGATCTGGGGTCAGACGCGACCGCTACCTGGTGACCGTCAGTCCATCCGCCCAAAACAGCCGCATTGCCGGGATACACAGGTACCTCCGCGCTAACCTGGCCAGCCCAGGGAACCTTATTGCGTTCTTCCTTGTGAGTTTCTACCAGTCTGGTGATGGTACGTCGTGACGAAATGTGATATGCTGGTTCCAGTATCCATGTCAATGAACTTGCAGGTCCCTTGGGTAATTTTCTCTGTCTATGGTTGTGCATCGCAGCTCCTCCGTGCTAACGCCGAGTTTATGCTAGGTTGAGACTGAGAGCAGGATGCACCGCGGCCGCCACCGACATTAACCAGGGTCGGATGCACTTTGTTTAGTGGTAGGCTACATCATTTGAGTCGTGGCCGTGTTGTACTTATACACGGCATCTCCGTGTTTGCAGTGAACTAAGTAGTTTTTGTTTTAATCAAAATGGTCCCACGCCACACTTCGCCGCGTCCTCTTCATGATTACTTTTGAAATCGAAAGGGAAACTCGCAGCCGTAACTGAGTATGGAGTCAAATATTGCCCCCAGGTGGTAAAATGTTTAATTGCTGCCACACTGTCAAATTCATTTAATTGCTTCAAGACTACACAACGCAACCAGCATTAGATTAATCGATAACAAATTAACGTGATCGACGAAATTCTTAATAATCAATTATCGATCGTCGAGTAATCATGCCCATCCCTAATGGGTACCATGATTAAGGGCATAATTTCCATTGGGGATGGAAGCGACATGTCTCCGTCACATCAGAAAACAAAAAGAGACACACCCGTCAGTATAATTATTTTCATTTGAACTTCTGTCCCATGTGTGAGTTTGCATGTGTCTGCCACACCTCGACATTGCATGTAAGTCTTAATGAAATATCTGTGCATGAAATAACCTTGAAGAAGAGTATCTCTCTTTTGGAAATCTTATCATGTGGTTTTGCTTATTTTATGCAGCCAACAAGAACAAAAAAATAGAATAGTTGCTGAGGTCAACACAGTAGGTCTATTAAATCATGCTGAAAAAGAAAGATATGTGGATCTGTCTTTGTTGGAACACATTTCTGGATTGCAGAGTGCATGTGAAGTGGAAGAAATTTGTAATGGGTGCACTTTTAGCTCCTTTTAAACAAGGCTTAAAAATCAGCGTCTTTGCATGGGGTTTATTAGCATATTTGGCTTAATTCCATAAAAGGGATGTGCCAGAAATCCTGGCAGAACAGTTATTTGTTTTGTTTTTTTACTTATTTGCACCTAGTATAGGCTAGATCTATGCTCGTTATGCAGTTTCATGGTTTAAACTTGTTCCCCCTTCCTTCTTCTCCTGTCAAGAATTTTGCCCTTGGAAAAGGTGATGAAGAGGTAATCACCACGCTGCAGAACTTTGCCCAAACTGTAGGGGAGGTGAGTTGCAGTTTCAATTTATTTTATGTGCATGTATTTATATGTGTGTGCACTCACAGCCGAGGAGAGGGATGATAAACTAATGCACGTTTGGTAGTTGGTTCTTTATCATGTTACAAAGGGTATTACACCTGTGCTCCCCTAGCGCGCTGATGGAAAATGACCTCAATGAAAAGACCTGAGCATTATTCTCCCTGTAAGACCGCAACTGATTGTATACCGACACTGAGAGGGGAGCGGTGAGATGGATATGATGCTTATCACACCGGATGGATGAGTGGAGGGAGGCAGCGGTGGGTGAATAGATGGATGGATGAAGAGTGGAGTGGTGTGTAGGCTGAGGTATATAGACAAAACAGATGGGCCTGTCACTGATAGACATGGGTGTCCACAAGCCTGCCCAGTCAGCACTTAACAGGATTTAGGACACATTAATCCCCACACATATGCTCAAAGGACACAGGTTGATTGTTTGCTTGACCTTTACCTCATGATTTACAGAGGAGAACTCATTTCACAGTGAGAATTAGGCCTACTGCTGCACCTAATCCTGTGAACTTTAGCACTTGTTAAATCGTTCAGATTATACTGGATGTGAGCTCGTTAGATGCTGGAGTATAGCTTGTTGATAAGCATAGAGAATTACAGTAGGATTTGCTTGTGTGTGTGTGTGTGTGTGTGTGTGTGTGTGTGTGTGTGTGTGTGTGTGTGTGTGTGTGTGTGTGTGTGTGTGTGTGTGTGTGTGTGTGTGTGTGTGTGTGTGTGTGTGTGGTGTGCAATATGTGGTCCTGTTTCCAATATCAGAGTAAACAGAAGGTTTATTATTCTCTTCAGGAAATGGACTGTTCCACAATATGGGTTTTTTATGATGTAGCGGAGGCATTGTCTGCAGTTAGGCACCAATTTCACTGAAAATGTTACTTTCCAGCTTGCTGCAGGAATAACTGGCAGCAAATGTCACTATACATATTAAAATAAATTGAAATCCCTCAAGATGTTTGGCAAGGGTACATCTTCTATTTGTGTCATTGTGCAGTGCTTGATATTTGTGTATAATCTCTTTTGTGTGGTCCAGCTGAACTCACTCCACTCTGTGCTAGCCAACCAGATGGCCGACAGCATGGTTTTCCCCTTGATCCAGTTCCGAGAGAAAGACCTTACAGGTAGGAACACACACACACACACACACACACACACACACACACACACACACACACACAGACAGAAAAAACACACACGTACAGTATATATATAGAGAGAAAATTTATCATAATACATTTGCATTCTTTAAAGTATTTTGGGGGTATTTTATGCCTTTATCAAGTTAATAGTCAAGTGATGACCGAAAATGAGGATAGAGGGAATGACGACAAGCAACAAAGGTCCCCAGCCAGACTCAATCCGGGGACGTTGTGGTTCAGGGTCAGCGTCTTAACTCCTAGGCCACTAGACCCCATTATAACACATTCATTTTTATGTGATTACCCCAAGATAATGAATCTGTTCTCTGTAATAGTAAGATGCAATGGGCAAAGACCCACATACTGGCAACACAGAAAGAAATGTTTTTTTAGTTGTACTGAGTAATTTAGAAATTAATATAATTCTGGATTAATGCTTATCCGACAATTTACCGTCAGTGACTGGATATAATAGTTTTAACATGTTTTTTTTAAATGCGCTTGGCTCTAGAGGCCGCTATGTGGGGATACATGTCAAGTGTTATTCGGCGGGGATAGTACTTGGTGAAGAACAGGCTTTCAGGATGTCAAGCATCGTTCTGAGAGGATTAACTAACATGAAAGCAGCAGGGCAATGTGGTAAAATTGGGCTTGCTTGGCAGAGCAAATGTAACTACCCAAATTGACAGTGAATACAAACGGCATATTGAGCAGTATAACAACAACTTGAGGAGAACAGGTGTGTGCCCAGTCGGATTATCATCAGTGTTAAACTGTGTTCTAATATCTACAGGATTCCGTTTGTACAACCATTCTGTCAATCAACAGCTTGAGTCATCTACTTCAAGCCATAGTGCATTTTTTTTTTAAAGATGTGGATCTTATGTAGATATTCTAACAATACTTACTATACATTAATTGTTTCAGAGATAAGCACACTGAAGGAAATATTTGGCTTCGCCACTGATGGTAAGTACAAATTCTATCCTATTTAAGAAAACAATTACATTTTGCAGTTACTATCTGATCCTCATGTCCTTTCTCTCCTGTCCTATAGAGCACGAGGCAGCTATGGTCAAATACAGCCGATTGCCCAAGAAGAAGGAGAATGAGAAGGTAGAGTTACTGCGAGGTCCTTTCTTGACTTCACTGAAAAAGCTTTTTCTTATTGATCACAGACTGTTAAATGCCTCATAGTGAAGTAATACTCTGGTAATTCAGTGGGGGTGTTTTTAATAAGCATTTAAAATACAAATAGACTCAATTCAATATTCCTCTACTGCCAGGCTGCACTGTTTTAGTAAGACTGTAACAACACCATGCACTATAATGGCTGCGGAGATAATATTTCTCTGTTTGCTTCTATTGAATGTGTTAGCATTGTCATCTTGGACGTACAAGATAATGTGACTCTGTTGCTAATTTGTATGTTTGAGAGAGTTGGACAACTGTTTGCATATGTATGAGTGTGTGTGCAGAGCTTGATAGTGAGTTAATGCTGGACATGTTTATACATTTAAATATTTGCAAAACCCTCTCCTGTCTGGACAGCTGAAGTCAGACTTGGTGAAGGAGATCGCCTACACCAGAAGGAAGCAGCACCAGGCCTCACTGCAGTATTACTGCGCCCTCAACGCCCTGCAGTATCGCAAGAGAGTAGCTATGCTTGAACCTATGCTAGGCTACACACAGGCACAGGTAACTGAGCAGCTGCTGCCCCACAAACTAGGCCAGACTACAGTAGTGGTCAATTAATTGATTGGTCTATTTACTGAAAATTAACATCATTTGGCAAAGATGCCAAACATTCTCTGGTTCCATTTGTTAAAATGTAAAGATTTGATGCTTTTCTTTTACATATATGGTAGCAAACTAAATGTATTTGGGTTTTAGACTGTTCGCCAAATAAAAGAAGCTATTTGAATACATCACCCTGGGCTGTGATATAATTATAACAAGTATTTTTCACCTATTACTGACATTTTACAGACAAAACAATGAATGCTGAAAATAAAGGGATAATGAAAATAATGAGTACTTTCATCCCTATGTGTGAGCAAGTGATTATTATCTGTTTCTAGAAATGTCTATTACATAAAAGTGCAACTGTACATGAACTACAAATGAAACACAAGAATAATTGACATTATTATGTCTTATCTCTCAGATCAGCTTCTTCAAGAAAGGCATTGAGCTGGTGTCAAAGAAGATGGACAACTTTCTCTCCTCTGTGTCCAACATGACTCAAAAGTAAAGACTATATCATTAACATTCAATTTAATGTGTACAGTAAATGTGATGAACCATACTCTAGCTTTGGTATTAACAATATAAAGTAATGTGGTTTGTTGTGTATGATCCAAAAAAGAAATTGCAATACTGTGATCTTCTGCAACACACTCATTCTCCACAAATATTCCATATTTTTGATCAGCCCTTTTCAGACAATGCAATTTTGTTTTCACAGAATAATACTTAATAATAATCATAAAAATAAATAATAAAAATGTTAATCCTCCATATCTGAAACTTCTGTATTTTAATAATAATTTTAATTATTTGTAAAAAAAAAAAAGATATTCTGAATGTCAGTTTTGATGGATACTACAAACATGTTTCCTGTCTAGTATCCAGGCCCAGCTGGACACGGAGGCGGAGGCCATGCGTGCGTCCCAGAGGGAGCTTCTGTCTGTGGAGGACACTGTCTATATGCCAGATAAGGACACGGAGCCTGTCAATCGCACACTTATCCAGAAGGCTGGCTATCTCAACATTAGGAAGTATGCACTCATTATGGCCCTATCTTAAATCTAAGGACGCTTCCTAATCACACAGCGTTCCTTGCTAGTCGATGTTAAGATGTGTCTTGGGGGAAAAAAACTGCGAACACGCATTGAATCTGTCCTCATTTACATATGTCACAATTCAATGATTTGTTATGCAAATAGATGGTGCAATCAAGTGGTTACATTAAGTCTTGAATCTCTAAATAACCAAACATGACAAAGAAAGCAGTTTTGCTTCTCTTGGTAAAGTTGTTCAAAATACGCATGAACACAGTAAACAATAAGTCAGTCACAGCAGACAAGGTGGGTCAGGTAACGTGTTGACAGTGTGCGCTGTCAGCTTATTGCAGAGTGGATGTATGAGAAGGGAAACTTCCTTAATGGCTTCAGGGGGTAGAACTGCAGCATAGCCCGCAATGTGATTAAGTGAAATGTCAGAGCTGTCAAACTCTGGTTCTCGCTCACATACATCCCAAGTCTTTGACAAATGTCTGTGACACCAGAGAAAAGGTTTCCACAGAATGCCATTCTGTTTAATGACACACACCGCTAGCAGCCTCAAACACTTGTCAAATGCTGAGTCCGGAAAACATTTGCTATTTCGAATGGTTTCTCAATATTAAGGGTCTGAGTCACCCACGGAAGCATAAGCCATTCACTATATTAATCAAAATTAAATGTATCTGGGAATACCTTTCAAACAGAATGTACAAGAGGAAGCCTTACAGATGAGCAATTTATGAGTCATAGATGTGTTGCGTTGTTTTGAAACAGAGTGAGTCAGAGTTAAATGACATTGTATTTTAATGTTTTGTTGATATGCTCAGAAACTAATAGCAACAACAAATTCGACAAGGGACTACAGGGCCAGGGATCGAACCACCGGCATTCCGATTGGCCAAGCACTCTACCACCTGAGCCACAGCTGCCCACAAAGTGGTTAATAACTTTATGCTTGTTTATTATAGTTATAATATCCTTTACAAAACTTGTACAGGGAGGACAAAATATATACTTCTTGCTTATCTTAATTTTAAACAAATTTGTAAGCCAGATGTGAGCTAGGAATTTCCATCACATCCCACCTTAGATCCTTGACATTCTTACTCTGTATGTAGCCCTCGTCACTCATTAGACTTTCCATTATGCCACCATTGGGTTTTCTTAAATCTCATCCTAAAGTGCTGACCTTTATCCACTCGTTCTGCCCCTTCTTTTCTGTGCTCCAGTAAAACAGGCCTAGTGACCACAGCCTGGGACCGACTGTACTTCTTCACCCAGGGAGGGAACCTCATGTGCCAGCCGCGTGGGGCGGTGGCGGGGGGCATGGTGTTGGACCTGGACAACAGCTCCGTCATGGCTGTGGAGTGTGAAGACAGACGCTACTGTTTTCAGATAACCTCCCCCTCAGGCAAAACGTATGTGCACTTTTGAACATATCCAACAATGAGAATAACGCATAAACATGAGATATTGGATGCTTTTTATTTAATTGTCTCCACTGTCATTAATGCCTCCAGGTCAATGATTCTACAAGCTGAGAGCAAAAGGGAATATGAAGAAGTAAGTGTGAAAGAGGCCGTTCGAACAGCTGTGTTTGATCCTACTTATTGTTTTACATTTCCATCCCAAAGACATCTGCTGGTGCAGTCCAAGTATCAGTCATATAACAATGTAGGAGCTGTCGAGACTTATTTGTGTGGTTTTCAAATTTGGTTTTGTGCTTGGATGCATCTGACTGGCCTGTCACAGCTGGTATCAGTCAATTGATTTCAGGTGGCTCGCGTCTGAGCTAGAGGAAGTCCTAATGTGGATCTCTGTGCTTTATTTATTTATTTTTTTTACTCAGTGGATTTGCACTGTGAACAACATCTCCAGACAGATCTACCTGACTGACAACCCAGAGGTAATGTACACTCACCCACAGTTTTATACCCACACGGCAAGTTTAAAAAGACACCAACCTAAACCAAATAGTTTACGGAATTCTAACTCTAAATCATAAACATTTCATTGATCTTGGTAATTAGACCATTACCCACATTGTCGTGATTTGTCAAGCAGTGAGACTGTGAGAGTGATGTATTTGTTGTTCAACCACTTTAATCAATAACACATATGAAGGTATTAAGAAACAATGTCACATACCCCCTCCCTCTGAAGTGTCTTACAGCTGTTTATCCCTTTGCATCCAATCCAAGAATCTTGCATGTTTGGTTTATTCTTCAGGTTCTTCAGAGACAAACTGACTATCGCTGTGTCTAAAATCACGCTATCTTTCACTTATTTATTTCCCCTACATGATAATCAGTTGGTAGTTAGTAATAATTAGGGATTTCCGATACGAACCATCATGTTGTGTTACCACTGACAGGAGTAGTGTCACGTAACTGTAAATCACATGCTTGTCATCCCAGGATTTGTAGCGAATAGTTGTGTATCTGTACACACTATTGAAAATACTGTTTCATCATGTAAACTTTTGATGGTGCTACAAGTAATTCAGACAACAGCTGGCAACTAAGTATAGTGCACAAAGCAGCAAATTAGAATGATTGAAGAAACAGCTTTTTTAGTATATCAAGTTGTTGTGAATGTTGTCAGTGTTGGAAAATTTGCCCTCATTCTCCCCTATTTGTGCAGAATTGCATGGACTGGCCCTCTTTTGTATATGAACAAATACCTATTTAGTGCTCTGTATTCTGTTGCCACTTCATATTATCATTTTTTCTGTGTTTATTGTTTTATGGAAAAATAATCTAGCCTTCTTGTTGTTGCCACTAATTAGATTAAAATAACACAATGTAGAGAGGAAACATGCACTCCAATAAATCCTTGATTTATAACATCCTCTATCATAATTTTTTTCAATTTCAATATATATTATTACATGTCTATGAATACTAACAGAGTTGTTTAGTACTTGCTGTATGTAGCAAAATGACTATTCTTTTCCTCAAATCACATCACTTTGTGATATACGTATGCCTGGGTCCAAATATCTAAAAAACAAACAAACAAATACTCATAAGTCATGAAAACCTCAGCTATTTTTAAAGGGTTATTGCTGGTGAATGGATCCTGCTCTTTGTACATAGAACAAATATGTGGTTGAGATAATTTAGAGAATTGGTGAGAAAGATAAGAGGAAAGGTTAAAACTTGGTGATGTTTTTAAATATTTTAGTTGTTTTTATCTACACACTATTATACACTGTTCTGGTTTTATAAATGACTCCCCTGCTGATACAGAGATGCTGCAATGTCTCCGTTTGTTGTCGTTAGGCCGTGGCCATCCGACTGAACCAGACCGCCATCCAGGCAGTCACCCCCATCACCAGCTTTGAGAAGAGACCAGAGGGCTCACCCAACCCTGACAGGTCCGAGATGCTGCTTGTCATAACACATACGATTAAATGCTTTTGCAGTGGCAAGTCTTATAATTCTGAAACCTGAGGATTATGTTTCACGCTCCTTTTTGATTTGTATGCAACATGTTTTTGCATTGTTTTGGTTTAGGCTCTTTATGTCAGTATTTGTGTCTGCGCAACACTGTATAGATTACACCTTCTTCTACATGTATTTGTTTTTGGTGCATAAAAAGATTGTGAATTTGAAATGATGAAGGAACAAAATGTCAACCTATGATTACTGACAATGATGATCATTGAACTGAAAATACAGTCTGCATTTTGTCTCTTTTCCACTAAATCTGACAGTTTGGGATAAATGGTCGCTTGTCGGTTCGCTAAACCACTCCTCTGAACAACGATTGTCCTATTAAATTTTAGCAAGGATAACTAGGCACCTCAGGTCTGTCAAGCTTTGAATTTCTCAACATGTTGAAGTTCTTTGCATGGGGCTCTAATTAGAGCAAGACTCCATCTATAAATAGTTTGGATAGTGGTTTCTTTTGCGGTCTTTACTAAAACAAAAACACGAGCAAAAGTTAATAGATTAAAAGGCTTGTTTGTCTGCTCCAACGTAAGATGCACATGTTTACAGGCCCAGCTAACTAGCATATTACCCAGCATACATGGAAAATAAACCCAGTGATACTTTGAAGGTCCATGAACATTTCATACCAGATTATTTTGTAGGGTCACATATTACATGTCTGTGTGTATACTGAAAGCATTATTGATTGCTGTTATTGTTCCTCTTATCCATACTGGCTGTAAAGGGACCCTTCCTAATGCAATTCAATCTCAACAGAATCCACAGTCCACCCTCTATGCAAAAATGCACTCTGAAGTTTTCATTATCAAAGTTCCTGTACAGAACTATAGATTGTATCTATCACTTAAATTGGAAATGGATCTCAAAGCCAGTGTGAACAGGAGAAACAATACACTTTGTTTATTCACATATGGGCAGGTGAGTATTGTATTAAGACTTGTAACACATGTGGACCTGTCTTAAGTTGAGTAGTGGATGTTTCTGGGTTTACTTTGTTTATTTCTTATAACTCCTCTTCATTATGTCTGTCTCCTTCCTGCAGAGCAAAGCCAGGAGGTGTGCATGTTGCCAGTGGTGGTTCCCAGACGACGGGGGCTGCTCCAGAACCAGAAGACCTGATAGCCCCTGGGACACCCATTCAGTTTGACATCATGCTGCCGGCCTCCGAATTTCAAGACCAGAACAGGACTGGAGGGAGGTGAGAGAACAACTTGTGTAGGAAGTTTGTGTTGGTGCATGTTTGTGAAAGACAGGCAAGGACTACTACTGGTGGGTGATGTTGCTAATTTCTGAAAAGTTGGCCTCATATTGGTTATTATGCAATTTCCAGGAAGCTGAATGCTTCTTAATGGCTCAATACAGGGGTTTAATTATTTTTTTTTGCTTGTGTGTGTGCTCCCTTCCTGGCAGACGCACAAATCCGTTTGGAGAAACCGATGACGACTTTTCAACAGAAAGTGACGGTAACCATTTTCCTTTTTTTTTGTTTTTTTTATATATATGAAACTTAATGATCAACTTTCTTTCTGTCAAGGACCTTTGGAATTCAGCCTAACTTGTGTGTGTTTGTGTCCCTGGAGTTTACCCTCCTACATGAGTGCTTCTTTTGACTATGCTGCTGACATGTTCGTGTGTGGGTGATGTTTGTATGTTTCCGCAGACTCCCTCCTGCAGCAAGTATTCGCTGTGCGCTTCCAGGGCTCAATGGCGGTGCGCTGTGGCAACAATCAGGAGGTGATCTATGAGGCCATGAGGCAGGTGCTGGCTGCCCGAGCCATACACAACATCTTCAAGACCACTGAGTCCCACCTCATGGTCACCAGCAGTAGCCTCAGGTAGAATTTATCTAATATTTATGAACTGTGACATGAATACCACCTCTGACAGAAAAAGGCAACTGATTGGATCTTAGCATGTAGAGATAGTAATGCATTTCTGAAATTACCTAGCAATATAGATAGAAAAGGCCCAAACAAATGCTTCAGTTATGGCGCTTACCCACTGCTAGTACCAGCTCTACTCTACTCGGCCGCGGTGCCCCGTCCTCCATTTTCCATTGCAGGTTTATTACCGCCTCATGCCTGAGGCGAGCGTGGCTGGTCGTTTTACTCCGGATTTCCACTGAATGCAGAACGGCTGCGGACCGGCTCCGTTGCGTGTCTGCTGCATGCTCCGCCGTTCGTCAGTACCCAAAACCAACAACAGTTTGTTTCCATCCAGAGGAGTAGAGGGGAAACAGCTCTGTGCTGTGTTTTCAAGGTGTAGTGCAGGGAAATATGATCCGCTGTGAGCACGCTGTATTTTATTTTGAAAATTAACCTGATCTTTATTTTGTTTCTGTGCTCGACTTCCTGTCCCGCACTATCTGCCGTGTGCTGAATTGCTGCGGAGCTCTCCGGCGTCCGGCAAAAATAGAAGCTCTGCGTATCTGCTCCGGAGGGCTGCAGACCGCCGGAGCCGTTACGCAGCCGGTGGAAATTGGGGGTTAGCGATGCCGCAGGAAAGTGCCATGACCTAACGCGACACACACAGAACGTCGAAGGTGTGTTTTTTTTTTTTTTATTCTCGGCAAGAAAAATTTTGTTTCAAAAGAAGCTTGAGGCAGCAAAAAAAACGCCGCTGGCTAAACTATTTAAAAATGGCGGGTTTGTTCGGGACACCCCCGTATGTCGCTAGCAGTCCAGTCAGTAGTCTGCAGGTTTTCACGTCACCTTTTGGTATCTGCTCAGCTCGCTTGGAACCTTGACGGAGGTGATACTAAAAAAAGTACCTGTTGGCAGGTACCAGGGACTTTTTTTCATAATGGAAAACCAAAAAAGGCGAGTAGAGAGTCGAGCAGGTACCATGTAATGGAAAAACGCCATTATTGTTTTCTGGTCAGTGGAGAAACTGTTCTCCTATTATATTCTTATAATCTTCCAATGGTTTAATGTTGTCTGCCACTCAGCCTCACAGTCTTTCTCCTATCAGTTAAAAAATGTATTTTATTTTGGATTAAATCTGTCTTTATAATAACTATATAAACTACAAAATAAACTTTGTGATATTCAATTCAATTAAATTTTATTGTCCCTTTGGGGAAACTTTTCTTGGACTCCGGCGCTGACAACTTTTGATAGACTGGTCTGGTTTGGACCTTGATCACAGCTATATAGTCCTGGCATACTGTAGCCTCCCAAACTGTACAACACAACAGAAAAACATTATCTTTAAAACATTTCTTACAGCTACAATTGTCTTATTTACAGTATTACAGTTCATCTAACTTTGTCTAGTTTTATGTCTTTGTGCACAAGAAATGGTATTGTGAAAGCCTGACCTATATAAAGTTGTCTAGATAACTGATTGTGCACGTTTGCTTGATTGTGTGCAGGTCTTGTCATTACTAGCGGACTACAGGCAACAAAACAAACAGACATTAAATATGAAGTCAAGGCTGTCTCACTGCGTTTTTTTCATATTCTTGTAAATGTCTCTATTTTGTCTTCACAATAGGTTGATTGACCCTCAAACTCAAGTTACAAGAATAAGCGTAAGTACTGCATGACAAAAGTAAGAACTTTTCCACTTTTTTATTAAGTGGTTAAATGGGCTGTACTCGACATTCAGAACATTAAAGGGTAACTACCGTTTTTTTCAACCTTTTTTCCTATGTTTTTGTGTGTAAGTGACTGAGGAACAACAGTCTTTGAAATTGGTCCAGTATTAAGCGTGAACGCTGTAACCGGCAGCCACAGCTGCAATGTAACCCTATGGGGCAAATGTTCATCATCAATTTGGTCCACGAAAAAGTGCTTTTGCCACTGAAAGGGTTAGATTATTATTTGAAGGATCCCTACAGAGATAGGCAGTTTTAAAACCTCTTTAAGACCTTTCTGTTTAACAGCTTTGAGGTTGCTAGCGCTAAACCCACCGGACTCCATTTAAAAAAAACAATACTTTTAGCGTGTATAGAGCCAACATATTTTCACATGTAAATCTGTAAACTATGTGTTTATTTCAACCAAAACTAGAATTGTGACGGTTGGAAAAGTGGAAAGACGACCAAAACGGCTTTTCATAGTTTTATTTTGTTTCTGTCGAATTTGAATGAGTTAAATAATTTAGCTACAGTAGCAAGTTAACTAACAGGGAATGGTACTGAACTTAGAGTTTAAAGTGAACAAGTAATTCACAATGGACGTTTTACAATAAAGAATAAAAGAAGTTAAACTCAATTAGCATGCACAATCAAGCTTCATGATAACCGCTAGCTAGTAAGAACTAGCAGAATGTGTTAACAAGTTATAAACTGTGTACTTTGCTTTAGGCTACTATCTTTAAATGAAATATTATAATAAATATAAAATATATTCACTCCAGTAATATAATTAATACGAGAATGCTCTGTGAATGCAGAGGGTTGTAATTTTACTGAATTCCTATTTAATGAGATGATGGTGACAATTCATTTAAATGGGCATATTTCTAACCAAAACATGCCAAAAGACCTAGTATTGCCTTTTTACGTGTATATATCTCTCCCAAATAAGTTCCCTATTCATGGGTATATATTTTTATATCAAAATTTCTGATCTTGCAACTCATTTTTAAAAATCTTTATTCTCAACACTCCTCATTTCTCAGTTCCAGCTTGGAGAAGTGTGTCAGTTTGCAGCCCACCAAGAGAACGGGAGGCTGATGGGGTTCGTGGTTGAGGGCAGAGACTGGAGTGACGGAGATGAGGAGGGAGAGCCCTCGTTTAGCGCCTTTGTCTTTGAGAGCAACACAGAGGGCGAAAAGGTTGATACAACACTGACATTGCACAAATATTCATTACACAAAAAAATAGAAAGTTGATGAACAATTAAGGCTCTTAAAAAATAATAAAAAGTCTTAAACGCTATTTTCCAAGCTCAACATGTCCAAAGAGGTTTGTTAAAGTTTGCATGAATTTAATCATTGCGTAGGTGCGTAGTGGGATTCTGTGCATTTCATTTATAGAATCCGACTGGATTTTACACCATCTGAAAAGGACAACCATTGGCGTGCTCACTGACCTACTGATTGATTGCTGCTTGAAACGTTATGCGAAGGTCCCTTTAGCCCATGTGTTAAACTAATAAGCTAATTGGCATATGCAAGTTTTCAGTTGGAGGACAGGGAGTTTGAACCATGGCTGAAGCCCGTCTCTGGAAATAACCGTGAGGCATGACAGCTCTGTCAGAAGGAGATAATTGTAGCCTCAATGGGCAGAGAGATTGAAAATACTTTTTTATGACACACTATGGCTTTTTTGTGACATACGACATGCGAGTTTAATGGCATACTATGCAATTACTTTTTATAATGTTCTTAAGACTTTTTTGACATACTAGTGACTTTTCTATGACTTTTTTATGACATACTATACTATGACCTTTTTGACATGCTAAACTATGACTTTTTCATGACTTTGATAACTTACTATACTATGACGTTTTGTGACTATTTATGTTATGACTTTTTTTGACATACTATACTATGACTTTTCTATGACTTCTTTGACATACTAAACTATGACATATTTCTGACTTTTTTGACATATACTATGACCTTTTTATGACTTTTTTGAAATACTATACTATGACTTTTTTGACTTTTTATGACCTACTATACAATGATTTTTTTTCATGACATACAGTATATACTATGACTTTTTTTTCTACATGATATACTATGAATTTTTTATGACATACTATACTATGACTTTTTGGGACTTTTTATGACATACTATACAATGATTTTTTTTGGGACATACTGTACTTTGACTTTTTTATGACCACTATACTATACTATGCCTTTTTGTGATTTTTTTTTTTTTAATGATATACTATACTTTAACTTTTTTATGACTTTTTATGATATACTATACTATGACCTTTTTTGTGTCCTCTTTATGACATACTATCAATCAATCAATCAATCAATCAACATTTATTTATACAGCGCTTTACAACAACCAGCAGGTATCCAAAGTGCTTTACATCAAGGACAAGAATAAAACAACATAAAATACAATAAAAAGAATAAAACATAGAATGCAGTAAAGTCAGAAAAGGTTACATAAAAACCGGAGGAGGAGAGGGAAAATGTCACACCGATACTATAATCCATTCTAAATAATTAAGTTTTGAGTTTGGAACTTAATAAAGCTACATCTGTAATAGTGCGAATGTCAGGGGGTAACCTGGTTCAAAGTCTTGGGGCAACAACTGCGTAAGAGCGTTCACCCCACAGTTTGTACCTTGACCTTGGGACCTCTAAAACCAGTTGATATGATGACCGCAATGTCCGTTGTGCTCGCGAAGATTTAAAATCTCTTGACCAGTTCTCCGGGGCCAGGCCATTTAAGGCCTTGAACACAAACAAAATCTTAAAATCGATTCTAAAATGCACCAGGAGCCAATGGAGGGTGTAGAGAACGGGGGTAATGTGTGCACGTTTAGAGGTACTATGACATTTTTAATGACACACATTTAACGGCATACTTAGACATACTATATCATAAAAAAGTTAGCGTATAGTATGCCATTAGAAATGTCATGACTTTAATATGACCTACTATATCATGAGATTTTTATGAGATACTTTACCAGGGGTTCTCAAAGTTGTGATGACTAAGTGCCAATTAAGGGAGCCAGGATATGATTGAGGGCCACACAGGAATAGGAAAAGCACACACATAAAAAAAAAATATCTTTTCCACCTCACTTCCACATTAAACTGCCGATTTGTCTTAAATGATGTTAAATTTAACTTCAGGATTCCTGCATATACCCTGTATATTAATTTTTTTTTGTCTTTATTCACAGATATGTTACACCATAAGCTTGGCGAAGGACATTACAGAAGCCAAGAAGGTATCATCATCAACAGAATTCTTGCTGTCCAGGCTCATTAGGCAGTTGGTTTTTGAGACATAAACAAGAGCAAAAGTAAAACAACACACACTTAAACAAATGAGCCATTTAACTGGAAAGGGAAAGTGTTCCCCTATAATAGGAAAGTTGACATTTCTGTTACAAAATACAATAGCAAAAGTATGTCAGAATTATCTTTGTTAACAGTGTCTATCTAAAGTAGTAAGACATGGTTCAAACACCCCCCAAACTTCTGTAGATAACTTTTTTAAAGAGAACTTAAAACTCATCTTTTCAAAACTAGAACCTACATTTTACTTCACCCACAGTATTTTCATTTTATTTTGATCAGTTTTACATCTCTTTTGTCTGTAATGGCCTTTCTGCTGTGTTCTTTTATGTTCTTTAGAGCGTTGCATCTGCCTTTTTATATGTATTTTTCATTTTTTGTGAAGCTCATACTATTGCATAATTTTTCACAAAATGTGCTTCATCAATACAGTTTTATCATATTATCTATTTAGGTTTTATAGTTTCACAACACTGAGTCACAGTAGCTTTTTCAGTGGCTGAACAACAGAACAATGACCTCTACACATTGGAGATATTAATGAAGATAAATAAGAACCTAACCACTAGAGTTGGTCAACAGTTTACCTCCCATGTCCCTAATGGCATAAAGGTGAGGTAGGTACATTCAAAATGTATCGTCACAATTGGAGGAATGAAAAAAACATTTAGTTTGAGTAAATTCTTACTTGGCTGGATTTAGCAACTCTCGTTTTGTTTTGTTTTCAAGGACCCAGAGGCCCTGGCCCAGCTGATGAAGAACATGCCTCTAACCAACGACGGCAAATTCCTGTTGCTGGAGCCTGAGACGGGCGACACCACAAACGGAGCAGAAGAAGACTTGGAGTCAGAAGCCTAGGACCCCCCAACCCCCCCCCCACCCCCAAAAAAGACCAGGGCCATGGTCCAACTTTTTCCCAGGAGAGAAGGCTATCCCTGGATGAAGGTGTAATCGTGTCTTGCTAGCCCTAACTCTGGTACTGTAACACCCATATTAGAGAGTGAGGTTCACTTCCACTTACCATGTGTTACTAGGTCTCCAGTTTTTTTTGCTGTAATGAAAGCAGAAGACGTTGGCAGGGGGTTGCCTGGACCAAAAAGCAAATCTCATGGGTGCTCCTTTAGATCTGCTTTTCTCTGGTCAGACTGGAGCATGGGTCTTTGGATTTGGAGTCGTTTTTACACTAGTGTGGGTGGTACTTCCGTCTCAAGGGACACTATATAGGTGTTGATTGTGTTTCGTTGTCTTCTAATATCCACAGCCACCTAACAAAAGGTGGTGAATCATTTGTTTCATTTTAGGTTTACATTCATTTATAAGTTTACATAGTTTGTTTGGACAGTTTATTCCTTTACTGTGTTTTACACATTAACTTGTTCGTACGGCTCTTATGCAACTACTTTGGTGTTTTTTTTGTTCATTCATGTACAAAAAAAAGTTATTGCACTTCCAAAGTTAATATCTGTCTAATAATGCTTGATGACTACAGAATGCACTAATTGAGACATTTGAAGGATCTACGACTTTAAAGACGAGGAAGGACTTAAGATAGGTAAAAATCATGTCAGTTCCTTTTAGCCTCAGAGCAGTGATTGTTGCATTGCTTGTTATTCTTATTACTCAGTGTGAGCATGTGAGTCCTGGAGCAGTGGACAAAAGTGGCATGAGTGGTTAGACTAAACGTTTTTGTTTTTGCCACTATGAGGTTACACATACATGGCACCCTGACTATCTGAAGCATTCCCACTGAAATTAATTAATGTCATATTCTTCTGCGATTCACCACTACCTGTACAAAACAAGTCTTAACATGATCTGTATGCAAGGTCCTTGAGCACTCCAAATATTCTTCAGTAAAAGGAGTACTTTATGCTACGTGTTTTGAAAGCCTATGTAAATATGAACCGTCCGAGTGTCTATGATGTTTAATCAGAGTTGGCTGCATTAATAGCTTTGAGTCAATATGCTAGGACTGATGCGGTGCATGATTTAATAATGGCATTCTCTCTCGGTCCCTTCGCAGAATATTAAAACCTCTACACGGAGCGCTGAACTCGTAATACTAAAAAAAATAATGTTACAGTAGCACATGTAGGCAGACCACAGCAGGGTATTATGTAATCATTGAAAAGCAACTTGCTCTTTGAGTATACATATAAACCGAAAAAGGAAAGTAAAAGCGATTGATCTGTGAAATTCTGCCTTCCCTCTGGATCCCAGTGCAGTTTTATTCCATTTCTGCCAATTTGAGCTGTAACACTAATCTCAATGGACAGTGGAAGCCTGCGATGCGCTGTGTGAATGTGACATGATTTTGTACTGTGTAATACAGACAAGGTCAAAACCACTGACTTGACGTTGATCGTGAAAGTTAGATTGTGTAGACCGGTGCGTTTGCTCGTCTGCTTGCTTTTTCTAACTCTACATCAGAGCGCTTGCCTGCTCTACTGGTAAAATAATTTGTTATGATTATGTTTAATTGCTTGTAACACTACTCATTGTAATCGAAGGAATAGTTTGACATTTGTAAAAATGCACTTATTTGCTTTCTGGTGTAGAGTTAGATGAGAAGATTGATACCACTCTCAAATTAGAGCTGTAACTATCTTCTAATCTAACTCTCTACCAGAAAGCAAATCAGTGCATTTCCCAAATGTCAAACCTTTGCTTTAACCCTTGTGTTGACTTCGGGTCACATTGACCAGTTATCAATTTTTGTTTTATATCAGAAAATATGGGACGTAGAAATAAGCGCTGAAAATGTGTAGAAGAAAAATTTAACAATTTAAAACGTTGGAAAAAGCAAAAACAAATTGTGAAAGAAAGGCGTCAGAAATGTAGAGAAATCAAGGTTGATGGGAAGACAACACAAGGGTTAAGTCATAACGATTAACCATTTCTCTTTATGTTGCCTGATGCTATACAGACAATTTTGTCCATCTAATAGACTTGTAACCTTCCTTGGGCGCTGGTTGAAATGCTTCAATCACACAATTAATAAAAGTACAGCAATGCTTAGTGCATCAGTCAGCTAAGTCTGAGATTTGTTTCCGTTTGACCTACACTAGCTGGTGCCTGTGTTGTTCCTTTGATTGATGGCTCAGTTGGTGAGAAGAGTTTCTCCAACTTTACCTTCCAGTCAAGAAACCAAATCCTCTTATTGTGGCCTGCTGCAGCCAATTATCCTTATTACAGCTGTGCTGCGTAATAGACATATTGTTGCTTTGCAAGTTAATGCAGTGTCAGGAAAACTCTGGGTACTCATGGTGTAGAAAATACATTTCAGTAATATAGCAAGGACTGCATTTTCTCCGCTCTTCCTCTGTCTTTTTGTAAATGGCTGAAGTTGATGGAATCCAATACCCATAAGGCTTTACACTTCACTCGTCCTAGTTTTCTAAAACCAATGCTAACATGCAATCTTTAATAAACAAGTAATGTTTTCTTACCCACGTAAATGTGTTTCTTTACATCACAAAAGAACTTTAACATTAACACAGGAACATAGCGCATTTATTTAACAATTGTATTTACATGCAATTGACACTTCATTTATATGCACTTAAAATCTACATAGCTGGAGGCACACGTAATCGTGAGACATTACAGTAGGCATCAGCTTCACCTTAATTACAAACTTTGGCAGCATACAGTTTTAGCCATTAATTAAATCCTGCACATGGATTGCATAAACTTTGCATAATTGCATACAATTTAAATTTCAAATTCATGGCCTAATATAAAGTACAGGTGGGTTTCTTAATGTATTTTCGACACTAACATTTATTGTATTATATATTTCTGATTATCTGTCTTATAGACAGATACAGGGGACTCTAAGATGTAAACAGTGCATTGCAAGTATCTAACAAATGGCCTGTATTATGTCAAGTACTCACACTAAGCTCATGTACAACATACACACCAGTACACAGCTCAGGAGTCTTTGTAGTAGTTGTTGAAGTTGATGCGAAGAAGGAAATCCTCTAGATGAGGCTGGTAGCCTCGGTTCACCAGCTTGGTCACCACTGAGAGGAGAAAAAAAGAAACAAAGCATTTTGTAACTTTGTTTCGGAAACGTTCTGTACCTTTACATACGGTTAGAATTAGTTACAGTCTATTTAGTATGACAGTCCCTCTTTGTTTTGCTATCCCTTTGCTGTGGCTCAGTTAGGATATTATCTGTGGAAGTTTACAAAGGGAACGACACCTTAAGACAACTAAAGCCTCATTATCTTCAGATATACGTTTAGAAAGTATGTACAGTGTATACTGAAAGTATGTAGAGTGTGGTTTGTATCCCCACTTACACTGAAATCGCTTTAGGAGGGTATCTCTCAATAACAAGCATGAACAGGAAGAACAATTAAAGCCAGCAAAACCTCAATTAAATTAAGATAAGCCATAGCTGCAGCAAATACAAACTACTGATTAATCCCAAACCCTAGTGATCTAATCTATCATTAATCACCTCCTAACACATACAGACTCATTCAAACTAAGTTAGGCATTGTTTATTTCAATTTCCCAAAATAAAAAACAGACCGCTTTAAACAATAGTTTTTTGATTTTTTTTTTCATCGGCTATATATAATGTATATATAATTAAGCCTTTTTGAAAGTCTAAACTATTACCTTTCATCTAGAACCAGATGCATTAGTGATCATCCTCGGCTCATGTTAATCAAAGAGGAACCTGGCTTCATCTTAGACATTTCTTCTTTCCTATTTCCTCATTACAGCAAAAAAAGGTCTTAAGAAAACTACTGAAATGTGGCTGGATGGCTTAATTAATACCTCACATTTAGAGATTTGATAGGCTTTACAAATCAAACTTTCTCGATCCGATATAATTTAGCAACCCTTAAGTATGTTGCAGCTTACCGTACCATATAGCACACCATATTTCACAGTATCAAACTACTTGATACAAATATAGAAAACATATTCTGTGCTTACCTTTGAAAAGGAAGTGAGAGTAATACTTGAAGGTGTTGTACGACTGCTGCATGGCAATAAAGCTTGGGTGCACTGCCTCCCCCTGCTGGCTGCCCCAGGGCTGTGCGATCAGCTGGGCCCGAAACTTGAGGATCAGGCTGAAGATGCTGTGGATGATGTTCATGACCGGAGCTGCCTTCTCTGTCAGCAAACCCCTGGGGAGGCAAGGGAGTGCAAAGTTTAAGAAACACGACAAGGAACTTTAAAATGACTGTTCAGATGGGCTGACATTATACACAGATAAGTATGATACTAACAACCTCTCCTAATGAGATTAAATCATTCATCGGGTTCAAAAGTTAGCCTCACATCCAACTGGAATTTTAATGAACTTGTAACGAGGAGGTTGAATTAATTTTATATGAAATTATGGGTGCAGAGAGTGCAAATTCCGCTTGCTGTGCCTGTACACAGCCTAAAGAAACCAATTCACTCCCCTGCTTTTTTTTTGCATTTTGTATCTTGAAACCCAGATGGTTTAAATGAGATTTCAGCTCATTCAAAACACTTTACAGAACACCTTCTGTATATGAAGGGTCTGGGGTCCCAAAAGGTTGAACACACACTTCTTTATTTACTGCAACTATAAGTTGATTCAATTAGTCTAGTAAAAGAAGAAGCCAATTGTAAGGGACACATGCCGAGAATTTCTGTTTTTTACATTATAGCAAATTTCATATCTTTGGGTTTTGGACTGTTGGTTGTGTGTCCCGACCTGATTGTATGAGAAAACGGCTATTATGTGTTACTACAAAATACTCCCTTTTAGCTCAAATATTTGAATCTAATCTTTTAGATAACATTTTGAAACTGTGGGTTATTACAAAATTCCAATTTAATGCAGGCAGCCACACCAACCGATTCTAGCAAGAGGGTCCAAATACGAATTGGAAAATTATTATTTTAAGTTACGCTGAAAGTCGTGTGTGCAGAGTGACTTCCTGTAGAGACCTGCCGTTTAACTCGCATGCATTTTTAAATCCACACCGTGTACTCAGGTTACGTGTGTTGTAGTATTCTGCATGTGCTTATTTTATGTAGTTTATGCATGATGCAATCTTTGAGTTGACAAGGTTATCTGTGTCTGCGCTCACAGGCTAAATGCTGATAACAATGACAGCTGTGATCACTCAAAATCCTAAAAAGTTTTAAAAGTATTGCATTCAAGGGAAACGAGGACATGTGGTCCTGTTCCAAAAGGTCTTCTCCCATGCAACAAATTGAGGAAAAATACATCACCTATTTTGTGCATAGAGATAACAGCAAGCATTATATTGCAATACAGTAACATGTACGTATGCAGCTCCAGCCCTCACCTGAAGATGGCTCTGTTGAGGTAGTCTGCATGTGTACGGTGAATGGCGTCCAGGTCGTTGGCAGTGGCCAGCTTGGCTGTGAACTCGCTCCAGGACACTTGCAGGATCTGGTTGGCGATGTATCCCTGGATCACCTTGACAAAATGCTGCATTTCGTGTCTGTATAGCTGCAGCTGCCGAAACTGCACCGAGCGACCTGCACCTTTCACCAGCGCTGAGGGAAACAGAAATGGCCATGATCAGTGCTGCAGGGACTCAAAATAAACATTTGCTGGTTACAGATATTCAAAAAGGTGAAGATCTGCCGCTTTTCTGTGTCACATCACTGCTAAATCAATAGCTTTGGCCTCTTTATTCCTGATCACTTTGGGCACATGAATTAGTCATCAAAGTAATTTGGTATCTTAGCTATACTTACAATACAGACAGACCTTGGTTAATTGTATTATCATTCATTTTTTTCCCCATTGTGTAGTCCTGTTAGTCTTGCTCATGGTCAAACAATGCATTCTGAGTGCCGTATTAAGTAATCATCTGTATGTTCTCCTGGTGATCAGTAATATTGTTTTAGTTGCTGAGGTTTACATCCCCTTTAATACCTTAAAACTTTGTTTTTTCCTTTCAGGGTATCCTTTTAAGTAGTCTGGGCACAGGCTTTCACTGATCAATACTATCCAACCCACTGAGGCAGAGGCACACTGTTTTACAACAGCCCACTGCTAGGAGATGGGATTTGTATAAATAAAACAAAAGAATGGCAGCATTCTCCTTAATGAATATTTTATAAACAGTTGAAGCGCAATCTTAACTCTTCCTTCTCAGAGGTAAAGTGGAGTGTGAGCTGGCCCTGTATCGCCGGCTCCCACTGTCTCACCTGTTCTCTTGAGGTGGAACCAGACCTCACGGAGGCTCCACACCATGTGTTTGAGCTGCAGCAGGAACGAGAACAGACGGTTGTACTTGTTTTCGGCGCAGTACGTGATGATGCGAAAATGTGCGCGCAGTCGACCTGGGAGATGAACACGCCGAAAAAAAACAGTGCGAAAGTGTGAGAGCGAGTGAGTGTAAAAGAAAGTGAAGGAAAAAGGACAAGAACTTAGGAAGAACAGGTAAAAGAGGGAATGCCAAATGAGGCGAAGGCAACAAAATAACAGAAGATAAAGGTTAAGAGAGATGTTAATAGAAGAGGTAAAGATGGAGTGAGAGAAAGGGGGAGAGAAAAGGTACAAGATGGAGTTTCAGCAGGAGAGGGAACAGTCAGGAGGGTGAAGAACACGGAACAATATGTGCAGCATGAGTAACTGTGCATGTATTCTAAAAAGACTCAACTCCAATCAAAGTTCAGCCATTTAAGTGCTTGATGCACTCATTTTCCACACCCAGAGCAGTTTGTCAAGACAAGACAGGTTGTCACATTTAAGCTGCCACTCATGCTGAGACAAGGGCACTCATGCAAGCGTACACACTCTGTTACTCACATCATTAAAACATACTGCCTCACCTTGTAGCGGAGCTCCAGACAGTTGAGAGAATCGGGGGCGTGTGGGTGGAAGGTCTCCGGGAGGAAGCGCAGGGCGAAGGTAAAGTTACCTGCTAAGGGGGTGTCCCCATGCAAGCTGTACTGCAGGGCCTTACTGAGGATGGAGTTCAGGACCAGGGGGGTCAGCAGCTCACCGGGAGTCTGGCCACTGCCCAGCTGGGTGGAGGAGACATTTGTCAAATAAATACACAAAGGTCAAACATGGATGACTACACATACCTCTTCACCGGTCTTTTCCAATGTGCTATCAAGGCCCAAAATTGGCTGGTTTTCATTGCAAACAAACACTGCGTGTAGCTAATTACAATGATAGCTCGCTTTCCGGTTGAAGGTGTGCTCATCAGTGAGATCAGCTGTGTTTGTGTTTGGCTGGAACAAAAACCTTCTGTCTCATGGGCCTCAAGAGACAGATGTACATGAATGTTTCTGCAGAACTGCACCAAGGTGTTCGCAAAGGCTGTGCTTTTTATTTCCACCAGAAAGCATGGGCTCGGAAGTAGTCTAGGAATCTAAGCAGTGATGCATCATGTGCGGCAAAAGTGGAATAGAGACACATCAGATATAATGCGTACTACTCGTAAGACGGCTATAATTGATATTTTGAATGTGTCCAATTAAATTGGGAAAACATTGTGAGTGACAGAGTGATTAACTTACAGACAATTATCACCTGAATCTGCAACTCCCCTCAGCTTTAGTTTTTCAGCTCACTGTTTAGCTGTCAGACCCACAACTTTACTGTTTTGGCTACTCTCACCGCTCTTGTAGTATTGTTTTCGGAAGTAGCAGGCAACTACGTGAGTAATATAGCTCTAAAAACTCTCCGATATTTCTGTCAGGAGTTGGTAGAGTAAATATTGGACCTACATTCGCCAGGTGGCCAGAAACACAACTCTAAATGAATGATAATGTTGCTCTGTGTAACTGCTGGATGTGTAAATAAGCAACTGTTTGCTAACATGTTCACTTTGTCAACTTAAAAGCTGATGATATGTCAATGTTGTGTTCACAACAAGCAAGGCTGTAAAGAAAATATTGACATATTGATATAGAGTATCATAGAGTACCATAGAGTTTTTACGGTGAACGTCTTAGCAAACAGTTGCTTATTTGTTGGGGATTTTCTTTGGTGCCCATGAAGAATCAATGAAATTATCAGGGAGACTGAGATGGTGCACAAGACCTTTTATTCAAAAGATTTGAGTTAAATATTCAAAGTAACTGAAATTAATACAGTGTCAGATTCTTATATAGAGATCGTCCACCCTTCTTTTCTCCAAACAAACGGGGCTTGGCACTCACCTCGGAAAACACACCCCAGAATAGCTAAACATCTCCACATACCAAAATAGGACCTTGACCTTCCTGGCGACCTGATGAATATCCAATATTCACTCTATTTTAACTCTGTTTTTGATCTCACTCCTGGAGGGAAATATCTGGACCATAAACTAAAACAATAAGTTAAAAAGGCACGGAAACTCCTCTGTGGGTTTGTCACAACGAGCAACCACTTTCACACAACACAGTTATACAGTCTATTATTACCGTCGCCAAGGAGGTTATGTTTTTGGTCCGATTTGGCCGTTTGTTTGTCAGCAGGATTATGGAAAAACTATTGCCATGATTTTTATGAAACTTGGTGGAAGGGTGTAACATGGGCAAGAAAGAACCAATTACATTTTGGAGCGGATCCAAATCACGGGGCGAATACACTAATTATTTTTCACTTCCGTTAACATTGCGAGGTAGGGCATGCCTTGGTGGAGGTCTGCGCCCTCCGAGTGCCCTTTTAGTTAATATAAAAATATTGATGAGAGCAGCTTTTAGAATGGTCAGTTTTGGTTGGACATTTTCACAACAGTTAACCACTTTTTGAGAAGCTACGTGTGGTATAACTGCAATACACAGGTTCTAGGATTCTATATTACATTTTGCAGCAGACAATGGGAACTCTCACACAAGGCGTTCACCAGGGAATGACACCAGAGAGTCGGGTAATTTCCTCTAGAACCTAGATCCCTCCACCTGTGGCGCATACATTTTTAAATAACTGCCAACTCTGTGTGCGCCTAGGGTATTATTAAGTATGTACTTAGTAGTTTATGCATACAATCATTTAGTTAACAAGGTTACCTGCACCTGTTCTCAGATGGGTTTCTAAGGCTAAAAGGCAGATAACACTAAATACATGCAAAACATTTTTTTTATTATTGTGATGCATACAAGGGGAGACAAGGACATTTGGCCTTCCAATATGTCCTCTGTCCTCTGCTAGTATACAATAAATAAAAAATATTTCACCCTTATTTTCTGCATAGAGATGAATGAGCTTCACCTTTTCAAAGAGCAGATCGCTGAGGGACTGTGCAAACTCGCCATCCTCCATCAGCAGGAAGTGGCGCAGTGCCTCAAAGTGTCTCTCCACCCCCAACTCCACAAAGAAGTAGTCCACCACCGCCTTGTTCACCAATGACACACTAGAGAAGGAAGGTGGAGGAGAGAATGACCAAGATAAAGAGAGAAAACACTTCTGAGACAAGAATCAGGACTGAAAAAATGATGCTGACTTGCATATTTGATACAGGTTGTGAGGATGATTGACATCCGCTCGGGAGAAAGCTCAGGGAGGATACGGGTGTTTTTCACTTCCCTCCCACTGCTTTAAATTATTCCTAAGCAATTCACATTTATATAACAGTGGGGTATAGGGGAGGCTGTCTTTAACTGAAAAGTCAGCAGGGAAGATATGAAAATAGAGTTGAAAATCTCTTGCAAACTTCACAGTGTAGGGATCAAAATGTGTTAATAAAAATGTAGAGCTGTGAATTCCAACTCTAAATATACTGCACGCCCTCTGTGTCCATAAAGGGATGAGAAATCCTTTACACACAAAGGCTAAACTGCACAGTGTGCAGAAAACATTACAGGTGAAGACTGACAAGCTTGTCTGGAGTTCTGGTGCAATTTCAAACAGAAAAAGGATCCTACAAAAATGGAAAGTAATAAGAATTTAAATTATTCCTCCAGTGCAGAAAGTGCACTCAACTACAGTTTAAGTGGCCTGAAGTAGCAGAAAAATTAGAAGAGATCAGTGAGAGCTTCACACCTGCATTTGTCTTAAACATAGTTTTTGGCTTCCAGGTAAAATAGTAATGTCTTTGTCATACACTCAAAACACATACTTATAAACAATAACTCACAAATGTGATGTTTTGAATCCCTCTCTACCACAAAACAGACACTTTCCTCTTGTTGCTTTCATTCAGTCAGACACTCACTGTGTGATCAGTGGGGTAGTGACGGCCTGTTTTATCAGAACTGGCAGAGAAACCATCTCGCTGAGTTGGACAACAGTGGTGTCTGTGGCTCTGCGGAGTGTGTGGTCCATAGGAAGGCCCCAGGGTCCCCGAGTTACCTGCTTCAGCAGCTGACACTCTGGGGACGAAGCTGGGGGAAAGGGAGATGACAGGCATGTTTGCTGAATACATATCACTCTCACAAGTGCAGAAAGCTGTGGCGTTTTAAATAGTGTGATGAAAATATATTAGTATGTAAAGCTGAATGAAAAAGAAACAGAAGTATTATTTTAGCTAGTTTGAAACATGTATGAAATAGTTTAATTATATATTATATAATATTTATAGGCAGCTCATTTTCATAATATTACTATTTTGATAATTAATAAATCATTTTTCTTTGTAAAATTGCCAAAAATGATCAATTTTCCATGTCCCAATGTTCCGCTTTCTCAAATGTCAAAAGTCACTGGTTCTCTAAGTCTTCTATGATATTAAACTGAATATCTTTAGGTGTTTCGATGGGCGGACAAAACAATACATTTGAATATGTGAACTTGGGCTTTTCACTATTTTCTAAAATGTCATGAACTAAACTATTAATAGAAAAAGAAAATAATAGTTAGTTGCAGCCCTAAAACTAAGGTCTTAAAGTGATGGTTCGGAGTAATTTCACCCTAGGGTCCTTTGCACCATGACCTCGAGCCAAACACCCCCCAAAAGCTTTTTTCACCTGGGTCGAACATTGGGAGAGTTAGCGTTGAGTAGCGTTATCAGATGAATAGCTTAGCGCAGGGGCTAATGGACCCACGTTTGTATCTCGTAAATGACCCCACTAATAATGCCCATAATGATACCAAACGTCTACACTAGTACAAATAGGTTATGCACTCATAAAACGATGGATTGGAAAGTTTGTAAGTACACCAGAAGTTTACGAACACTTGCCTGCTCTCTTCTGCTAGCTGCTGCTACTGCTACCTGCAGTTAGACGAGTGCTTAGGGCAGTCTACAAATTACTACACCGAAAAGAGATACAACAAAAATATTTATTAATTTAATGATTAAATAAGGTAATGTCTCCAAACTTACCTCAATTATTACTTGTCTCCTGCTAGTTATACTACAGCACTTACTTAAAAAAAAAAAAAAAGTTAAATTAAAAAATATTTTTGTTGCATCTCTTTTCGGTGTTGTAATTTGTAGACGTCCCTAAGCATTCGTCTTACAGCAGCAACAACCATAGCAGAGAGCAGAAGCCAGCAGGCAAGTGTTATTTACATAAAATTCTGGTGTACTTACAAACTTTCCAATCCATCGTTTTATGAGTGCATAACCTATATGTACTAGTGTAGACGTTTGGTATCATTTTGGGCATTATTAGTGGGGTCATTACGATACACAGTGGAGATCCATTAGCCCCCGCGCCCCCTATTCAGCTGATAACGCCTACTAATAACTCTCTATCGACAAAGCTTTCTGAAAAAGGTGTTTGGCTCGAGGTCATGGTGCAGTTGGTAGGTAATACTCCGAATTTCATCACTTTAAAATGTGTTGATTTATCTCAAAGAGAACATTCAACACCTCTCTGACACAATTGCAACAAAAATAAAACATAAGAGCTGCACAGTTGATCGTGTTTAATGCAGGGTTGCATTTTGTCCATAGACTATATTTATATTATAGTCCCTACATAATCAGGGCCCCTAACTTTGATCAGTAGTGTGGAAGATGTATTTGGCTGACTGATTTCATGGAGATCCTGGAAGCTGGCATGAATAATAGCAGCATGACACACAGAGAGAAAAAGGCAGATATTACTCCAATGAACCATGATGCATCCCACCCAGACTTAATACCCTTATGAAATATCACTGCTTTGTATACAACCTCTGTGCCTGCTGATGGAGGAAATATTTAACAGCCTCTGGAAATGCTTCTCTTCTGAACATTTAGAAAGGCTTGTTTTAATTTACATGAAGCTCCACTGCTGTAAGGTGTATCATTTTCATTATTCTGCAATTTGACATGTTTTGCTCTATTTCACAAGTTGTTTCATTTCTAATTTAGTCATTTCATTCATACACATATACATATATATATATATATATATATATACATATACATATATATATATATATATATATATTATATACATATATAAAAAACATATATATATATATATAAATATAATATATATAAATATAATATATACAAATATACATATATATATACATATATACATATATATATATACATATATATATTATATACATATATATATATAATATATATAAATATATATATATATAATATATATATATACATACATACATACATTTATTTATATATACATACATACATACATATATATATATATATACACACACATACATACATACATACATATATATATATATATTCTTTTTTTTTTCTTCTTCATATATTAACATCAGAGTTAACAGGCCGCACATTTAGTACAACTCAGCTTTTACCATGTAGACATGCTCATATTCTTCAATTAAGACTACAGGCTACTATCACAAGATCAGAGGAGCCCATTTAATGGTACTGTAGGCTACAGCCCTTTTTGTTAATAAATGAAAGGGTTAGACTTTGTTTTAGGTGTTTAGTCTCATCTAAATTCAGTCTATAAGAAAGGGCAGCAGTCTTGCACTTTTTTGGTCATTTGTTATAGGTAGAAGCAAGACCATCAATTTTAAGAGACAAAATTATTAAATTCTTTTCAATTTATGAGCAAATAATTTACTTTTGTTCTTTGATTTATGATTGGAATACAGTACCTACTTTACTTCGGTTGTACTGTGAAATTAGCCAATTTGAAGTGTTGAAATAAGGCTTTAAATAAAGTTTCTGCTTCTGCTACTGAGATGGCACTATTAAGGGTAACCACAACCTTATACAAAATATGCACTCTGGAAATAAAAAAGCTCTGGTTTTGCCAGATTTTAGTTTAATTTGTGATATTATGGGACATACGATTGTAATGGTTTGTCTTCTCATTGTTCTTGACTAATTGCATTCCTATCTAAAAGTTAATTTGCTCTCCTACAGAGTTAAAATGTGGAGTTCCTCAGGGTCCTGTTTTGGATCCCCTTCTGTTTTCTATTCAGATGCTGTGCAATTATTTGTAGTAACATTGTGTCTAGAACTGCGGCCAGACTGCTCAAATTCCCCTTTTCATGTACAAAAATATTCATGTCTTGAACATCACATTGCCCACATTAACTATGTGCCAAATGAACCATCATCTTTGGACCAGTCGTATGTTTTCAACTAACCCATTAGGTTGTAGCAGTCTTCGTATTTTTCCACCTCGTACTGAGCACACAAAGCCAAGAGATATTCCTGCTCAGACTTTTCTCCAGGGGACAAACCGAAGCCTGCTGCCCAGGACCCCATGAACTCAACCAGCTGCTCACCAGGGCTGTCCGACTTAGAACCTGAAGATAGATGTAGAACAATTATTTTAACATATAACACAATTTTCATTGACATTTTTAGGCACAATTAACACCTATGCATTAGAGCAAAAAGTATCATATTTATCTTTCAAAGTCTAGATTCATATTTTATTAATAATAATAATAAGTTTCTGTTGACATCAATTGACAAAAACTCAACAGTAAAACAAAACAGTTATTAGTTTAAATGTAAATAGCAAATTTAGCTTTGTATGAAAATTGAAGACAAGGTAAAGGGTATTATATTCCAGCCCTAATTTATTTATTTTATTCTTTATTTCTACTTGTCGAGATCATCTCATCAAAAAAAAATGTCTTTCAAAAAAAGAAAATACAAGATCAAGTTTATTGATCTGAATTACACCTGATTTAAAGAACGTAACATCTTATACTATCTCAAGCTTACTAAGTGGAGCTTAAGTGTGCCTCACAAATGCAGAATGTTTATCACCTACATATTATTCATTACCTCTGCCATCTTCATTGTCGTCTGTCTTCTGCTGATTTAAGCTGCCTTTGCCCTTCACCACACACCCAACTGCGAGTGAAGAATCTGATGAGTGGCCATAGGTGCTGCCTGGTAGTGCAGAGGCTTGTGGCTCTGTCCCCAACACCACACAACCCACCCCCAGGGTTGAATCAGAGGAGTGGCCGTAGGTGCTGCCGGGTAGTTGTGATGGAAGTGGTTCAGTTTTGGACACAACACATCCAACGCCTAAATTTGAGTCTGAAGAATGACCATAGGCACTGCCAGGTAGAGGACAACGTTTGGGTCCGTCTCCTGAAACTACACATCCACCTCCCAATCCTGAGTCTGAAGAATGACCATAAGCACTGCCAGGTAGAGGACAACGTTTGGGTTCATCTCCTGAAACTACACATCCACCACCTAACCCTGAGTCTGAAGAATGACCATAAGCACTGCCAGGTAGAGGAGAACGTTTGGGTTCTTCTCCTGAAACTACACATCCACCACCTAACCCTGAGTCTGAGGAGTGACCATAAGAGCTTCCAGGTAGAACAGACAAGGCGGGTTCAGTTCCAGACACCACACAGCCTGATTGAAGCATGCAGTCTGAGGCATGCCCATGTTTACTCTCACGAGGCCTTGCTTCAGGTATGTTAGACAGAAACTCGCCCACTTTTATATTAGCATCAGAGGAGTGACCGTGGATGTTGGGAGCAGGAAGTGGCACGACAACATCTGAGATATTTTCTCCAACTTTAATGTGGGCATCTGAACTGTGACCATGAACGTTTGGAAAGGGCAGAGGGGCAACTATATCTGAAACATTTTCCCCAACTTTAATGTGAGCATCAGAAGATTGACTGTGAAGACTGGAGGAAGGTAGAGAAGCATCAACTTCCAAAATATGTTCTCCAATTTTGATATGGGAATCTGAGGCATAACCGTGGACGTTAGGGGATGGAAGAGGAGCAGTTACCTCTGATACAAGTTGTCCAACCTTTACGCGAGCATCAGAGGAATGCCCATGGACTCTAGGTAAAGAATGCTGGGCAACGACATCTAAAACCAGCTCTCCAGCTTTAAGGCGAGCACTGGGGAGATGAACATTTGGCAAATAATTATTATCACCAGCTTTATCTTGAGCATCTGAGCTGCGGTCTTGAGTGCTTGGGTTAGGATTTGCATCAGGTGGCTCAATCCCACCACAGTCAGAAAGACTTGTCACTGCTTTGTAACGACAATTACCCTTGCCACTTTCTTCTGGTGTGGTGGACAAAGCTGCATCAAGCACATCATTGTCTTTATTTGCCTCTTTACTTTCTAAATTCCCCATTTCAATGATCACAGATGCAATTTCCGCCTGCTTGTTGTCAGTCATAGAGCCACTCCCATCTACTAACTGCACTGAGGCTTGAGAGGGATGTCCATAAATGCTTGCTTTAGATGTATTCTGAAGCTCCTCTGGGGTGTACTGGCCTAGCGTAAAGCTGGATTTGGAGGGTTGGCCAAAGGGGCTAGCTTTGGGGAGACAATCCTGGACTTGAGACATGTTCTCTCCTATGAGGATGTGAGAAAAAGAGGGATGGTTTTGGATCAAGTCAGGCTGGATTGCAGGTCCCCAGCGAGGTTGGGGCTGGACTGAGGCTTGACCTGTGATACCTTCAAGTGGACTAAAGGGGGCACTGAAGTCATAGTCTACTAGCTGTGCTGTAGGACACACTTCAGGTAGGTCAGAGCCAATCTCCTGTAGGGCGATGTCTACCTGCTGACTGTTAGGATTTGGTGACTTAGGAAGAAAATCATTGACGTCAACGTTCTCAGAGATGAGTGCGAGGTTAACTGTAAGGTGGGTGAGGGTAGGTGAAGATGGGTCAGGTGATACACCATCAGATTCTTGAGTCTCCGCTGGCTGCTGCTCAGACAGATGCTGAGTGGGAGATTCCTGTTGAGAGACAATGCTAATGAGCACACACTGAGCATAATTAAGTGGAAAGAAATGTTTTTTTAAAACAGTGTGCTGTCATACCAGTGTTGGTTGTAGTGCAGTCTGTTGTGCTGAGGTAACAGGTGGAAACACTTTGATGGGAGGTCTCTTCTGGCCTAAAGGATATTTCTCTAGCATTGCCTAGAAAAGAAGAGCGCTTTGGTTAAAATGACTTCTCTTACCTTAAATCTTTAATATATTTTCCTTGGCCTCTGTGTGCGTTATTACATTACAAACCTGAGTCTGCTGCCTGTCATGCATGAAGAACTGAGCCCGGGGTTCATCAAGTCTCATTCGCTGCACCCGCCACATGGCCCGTCTCTCTCTGCGAGCTGCATCCTCTGACAGACGGCTGTACTGAGCTATCAGCTCCTTCCTACAATGTGAGTGTAGAAACACACAAAGTGTCTAGGAAAGGGCCATGCAGAGCTGCAAATAACGACTATTTCCATGATCGATTCATCTCTTTTCTTGATTAGTCAATTAATCATTTAGACTGAAAAATGTCAGAAAATAGCCAATCGCAATAACCAAAATCAAAGTGGATAGCTTCATATCAGTACTCAACTCGATAAGGATAGCCAAAATTAATATTCACTACTTTTCTTAAACACAGATTGACTGATGTAATTTCTGCCGACAAGTCTGATATTCCATCATACTATAAATAATGTCTTATTTGAATACTGAATCATTTATATTCAAATTTGAGTGCAACTCATCCAGCAATCAGTGTTCTTTCTACTCTTCGATGATAAGCTTTCATGTGCATGTGCTCAAGAGGGACTCTTAGAAGCATATTGGTCTGCAATAAGCCTGTGTGTGAATATGTGCGTTCAGGCTCCAAATTCAATTATGAGCAATTTCCTTAACCCATATGAAAAATAAGTTTTTTTTAACTCAATGAAAGACTTATTTTCAGTTTATATGGAATATTTATACAGCACATCCCACATGACAAGGTACTTAAATCCTGAAACTCTGCAACAAATACTACTGCAAGGCAGAAATGGTAAAGGAAGCGATCTAACTAACAACTTTTAGCCATCTTATGGAAATCCACTTATGCCATGCTCGCATTACAGACTCTGATCACATTTACTCATGCTGCGCCATCATGCCGTTATCCCAACTGCATGGAAATTCAGCACAAGCCCAGCTGCTGAAATACCCGGCCTGCTCAGATGGAATTGATGTCCCATCATGTTTGTACACATAGTCAGTTAATATATTCTGGATCAAATAAAATCTTAACAGAAATTAATCAATCACCAAAAAACATTTAAATCTCTAGTAGCGGCTGTAAAAGCAGTCAGACCTGGCTCTCTGCTCCAGTTGCTCCTCGAGGGCTTGTAGTCTTTTTTCTCTGTCCCTCAGCTCTCTGGCAAAGCTGAAGTCATCCTCCTCCTGCTTCTTTGTGGCTACGCTTCGCCACTGGTGACACACACACACACACACACACACACACACACACACACACACACACACACACACACACACACACACACACACACACACACACACACACACACACACACACACACACACACACACACACACACACACACACACACACACAGAGAGACATTGAAAGGCTGTGGGTGTATGAATCCAAATTAGTTTTTGCATTATTCTCTCCCAAACATACATTTCTGATCCTTAGGAATAAACCTACTGTATTATCACCTGAATCTGGAGCTCCCCTCAGTTAAGCTCATTATTTAGCTGTACAACTTTACTGTTTTGGTTCACTCTCGTAGCGCTACAGCAGGCAGCTGTTTTAAGCCAAAAACACTCTGTACACTACATGCTCAGCACCAAATGGACAGTTAGCGACTAGCTGGTGAACATAGTAGAGCATTTCGCAGCTAAAGAGCCAGATATTTCACTTAGGAGTTGGCAGAGACAACACAACTCCAAATTAATGATGTTGCTCTGTGTCTGCTAGATTTGTAAATAGTAACTGTTTGCTAACAAGTTTGCCATATCGACTTAAAAGGTGATTTTGTGCTCACAACTAAAAGAAATTATATTTCTTTGCAAGTTTAACATTCGATCATTGTCGAAATATAAGACAGTCTTGTTTTGGTCTCTCTTCCTCCAACACACCATATTTTCTTACTCTCTTACAGACACATGCTCACCATCTCACACACACACACACACACACACACACACACACACACACACACACACACACACACACACACACACACACACACACACACACACACACACACACACACACACACACACACACACACACACACACACACACACACACACACACACACCTCTTGCTCCTGCTCCAGGTGCTGTTTCAGCTCCTCAAAACGCTCCTTCTTCTTGGCCTCCTCAGCCAGACGTTGTGACACCTGGCGCCCTACAGGAGTCGAGAAAGATAACAGTGGGCTGCTTACCTCCTCCCCCACGTAGAAAAGTACATAGCATCTCTGTCTCTCTCACACGCACGCACACACAAAACAACATCACCATCTGCCTCATGCAAACACACAAATATACCTATGCCAAGACACGCATAGAGCATCAGGCCAGACTTTCCACCACCCTTCCCACACTTTGCCACACATCTTTTGTAGTAAGAAGTAAGAAATGATGGGATGAGGAGTTTGCTGAACTGTACAAGCGATGATAAGATTTCAGTAGCCCATAGTGCTGTAAGCCATTCAAAGCATTCCTCACTGCTATTGCACCTGTGCATCTCTGCTGCTCTCCTGAGGGGGGCTAATGGAGCTGAAGGAAACTCTCGTAGTCAAGAAGCGTGTGTGGGTTATACGGGAGAGTGCATATACATTAAGCAGTATGCAAAGTTATGCAGTGAATGTGTGTGTGTGTGTGTGTGTGTGTGTAACACTAACCGCGGATGCTCTCCAGGGTTTTGGCCGCTGACTCTCTGACCTGATTGATCAGCTCCTGGCGTGCCTGCTCTGCTCGCTGGGCCTTACAATAGACAGACAAGAAATCATCATTAACAAAGATCTATCCGGCTGCCCTGTAGCTCACCTCTCCTCCCCCCACACCTCTGCAAGTCTGCCAGCACACACACGATATAGGTGACACACACCAGGTTGTTACACTAAATCAAGCAGCGTGCAAGCCCCAGACTTCAGCTGCACAATTATGACGACTCGCTGCTGAAATTCTCAGTACTTGAGGGGCAGGGTCCCCATCATGGATCATGTTATGTAAAAAAATAAAAAATAAACTCCTCTCTTTGTCTCGCTCTTAAGGGACAATACCTGTGTAATGACTTATCTGAGTGTCTTAAAGGGAGCTTAAAACTGCAGTTTTGCCTTCTTTCCCTGAAGTTTAAGCTCCCCTTGATTTTTAAAAATTCATTTAAATAGCAGAGACAAAATGGTGTCTTTATTAGGGTAATACGCCATGTTGACTGCCATGTCTACTAAAATGGGAACACATTCTTATATCTTAAGAGCAGCAATATTAACAAATGCTCATACTTGAGAAGATGTGTAAAAATACATCACAAGTAAGATGCTACTGCATGGAAACAAAACACATGAGTATCAGTACTTGCTCCTCCCTGCTGATGGCGCTGTGCTTAGCAACCCGCTCCATGCGTCCGCGGTACACAGCACAGTCCCTCTCGATGTCCTCCACCTCCCGGAGGGAGAAGGTGACAGCAATGCGAGGCACCGGCAGCTCCGACCAGCAGATGTAGTGCTGTGGACACACCGTTAACAGAAAGTTAGTACTAAAAAGAAGGCGGCTTGTTGTTTTAAGAGTTAATCCTGATGTCTTATTTTGATCCCAAATGTTTATTCTTGAGCAGTTGATTTCACTGTTGATTAATATTTAATTTATTCACAATATACGCTGCAGCTGGGTTAGGCAGAAGAATTGTATCAATACTGTTAGACCCAATCAATATCCTTCTCTTTCACACAGATTCAGGCTCGAGCAGTAAAACTTAGCTTTTCAAGTTAATTAAATCATGTCTGTCTGCTCTCCTAAAGTTAGAGGGGGCGGCCCTTCTTTTGTCACACGGCAGGAAGAAACCCTTTGTTTATCGGTCTTGGAGACGACCCCTGCTGGTGTGCCGACTAGATTAGAACAAAGAATGTTTATTCCTGTAGCTTGAAAAGAATTTACATCCCCATGATAAGACATTCATCTATGACCGAGAGTAACCTCGAACACATATGAATTTAAAAGTACGTCCTTCTTAAGGGGGCGACGAAGCGATCCAATGGGATGTGCTCAGGGGCATGGACATGCCACCGCGCCAACGAAGGACCAATGGACAATGGTCCTAAGCCACGTGGGGGAAAAGGAACCGCCCACATCTCTATGAGAGACAGCTATTCAGCAAGCTGCAGCGTAAAAACTTGTTTTTGTCATGCCATTTTGTTATTAAATCTTTTTGTTAAATCTTCATTGGACCAAACCTCTCCTTTCTCAAAATCTGAAAACACAACAATATGCCAATCATTTTCTTGATGAGTTGATTAGTTATTACACCTCAGGAAAGAGTGAAAAGTGTGTATACCATCATATAAGATCTATATAATGAGACACAAATGTTTGGCATTTCTGCTTGAAAAGTGACAATTAATCAATTATCAAAATAGTTGTTTAACTTTCTGTTGATTAACTAACAGATTTATAGACTAATTGATGCAGCTCCAGTACCTTTTGTAACCAAAAATGTACTATCTACTAAAAAAGGAAGCAATGTGCCTCGTATAGTATTGTTTGTTGGAAATTCTTTCAAATAACTAACTAATCCCTACAGTTGGACCTACATGTTACACCAGTAGAGCATTGGGTGTTTCATTCAAAACATCAGCCATAACGTACTTTTTTCCTAAAAATACGTCATCTTTAGCCACATCAAACAGACACACATTAGTTAGCACATTAGCAACAATCCTTTAACTTTTGCATTGTTTTAATACACAATTTCATGTGTTCAATGCCATCCTGCAGTTTGTCTAGGAATAACAGACCCCAACACTAGTGTAAATTAGCATACAGAGAAAGACTGTAGTTACAGAATGCCAATTAGCTAGGAGCATGGGCCCTGCGGTTTAGGTCAGGTAGGTCAAGTCATAAAAACATTATGTGCTGGTAAATCAGTAGGCGAGTCACAGGAAATTAAATACAATTAGATTACATAAAAACAACACTTCACTGAAGGTTTCCATTTGTCTGGCATGCTAAGCTTCCTGTCATGCCAAATTGGGGGGGGGTCTATTCATTTACAAAAATAACTTAAGCTTAGGGTTTTATACAGGTACTTTGTAGGCAATAGTGCTGTGAGTCACACAGTAACTCAAAAGGATACATTGATTTTAACATACAGGCATATGCAAGATATTGCAAGAATATCATCTAGATTTGAAACAATTAGTCAAGTAATTGATTAGCCCATTGATTAATAATTTTGAAAAACAAAAATGCTAAACATTTTATTGTCTCTGCTCCTAAAATGTGACATGTTGCTGCTTTTCCTTGTCTTACATTATGTATGTAATATTATTATACGTTATAATAATTATATGTTAAATATATTATATAATTATATGTTGGTCGGACAAAGAAGAAAGATCAATTTGGACACGTCACCTTGGATTCTGGGAAATTGTGATGGACATTTTTCACCATTTTCTGATGTTTTATAGACCAAACAATCATATTAATCGGTTAAATTAAATAATTGTTAGTTTCAGCCCTAATATCATCTGACCCATCTAGGGCTGCAACTAACGATTCATTTCATGACTGATTAATCTGGCAATTTTCTTCTTGATTAAACACTTGCTCGTTTTTTCTATAAATATTAGAAAGGACTGAAAAATGTTGAACATAAGGTTCTTAAAGTCAAAAGGTGTCGTCTTCAAATACCTTGCTTTGTCTGACCAACAGTCCAAACCCCAAAAATATTCAGTTTACGTTTGATATGAAACATTTTAGGGAATGGTTACCATTTTCAAAATAGTCGCTATTATTAATAATTTTTCTGTAGAGCGACTTATTGATTAATCGACTATTCATAACAACCCTAGATACATCACGATAATGCTGTCACAAAGGAGGAAAATATATATATAAAATTTGTTATTTTACAAAGCAAACTGGAAAAAGTCTGTCAGTGACAGTGAGCAGAACAGTTTAGGGAGTTCAAATATCTGCAAAAAATGATGAAAACACCTCTGCCTCAGTACCACAAGACAATTTATCACAATACTGATGCATGTGTATTGATAATGTTTTGTAGGAGCCCATGTCCCTACATGTTGCAGTATTGATTATTTGTCCCATCCCTTTTTCGAAGTATGGATTTCCAAATGGGTAGAAACATGTTATGGCAGGTAGATAATTGTGGAGTGGATGTGGATGCATTTTCTGGATGGCAGATTCGATCTGTGCATCTCTTAGCCAGTACAGTACATTGAAACAGCAAGAAAAACAGATGAAATCTTAAGGTTAATGTTTTATATATGTCTAATTTATTCACTTTAAACAACAGTCAAATATTCTCTCTGTACTTAATAATTTAAGACTTAATGAAGTTTAATGCATCGATATCTTTCCACAACATGCAGCTGCATAAAAACCCCTCATCTGCTTGTGTAAATGTGTTAAATGTGAAAAACAAACCTGCGGGCAGCAGATCTTAAGGAGGTTGATGGTCTTTCCACAGACATACACGTCGTTGGCAATGTCTCTCAGGAAGATGGGCACACAATCCTCCACATCCTTTGAGATCAGAGTGTAGCCTTGGACCCAGAAGTGTTTGTCTGCACAAATCCAAAGACGCATATTAGATGCTGCTTTACAATTTAGACCAAGTAGTTTTCCTGGTCCATTATGCCTCGGATAACAATACAACACTCACAACTGAAGGAAAAAGTATTAGTGGTGGAGTAATACTCAGCCTGTACTGGGCCTAAAACTTTTCCTTATTAGTATGACTTACGGGGCATGGTAAGACTCTGGTCGCTTGAATTAACACTTGGAAATTGTTAGTGCTTAGCTCAGTGATCCTAAGCAAAAAGCATAAGAGAACATGAATGCGCTGAGCTTCCAGAGCTCTTTACAGAAAGCCTACGGCTTGCCAAGAAAGCTTAGCCGCTGATTGCTTCCCTGGCTGACGGACTTCGAGGAGAACAATGACATTTGTGTGTCCTCCAAAAAGCAGGAGCGAGAAGTGCAGAGGTTCACCGCAGGAGTTGATGAGGTGTAGCGATGAGCAAATGAACCTCTTAGCCAGACAAAGCCGAGGTGATGGTCTGACCTTGAATGGGGTGTTGCATGACATACAATATTTGGACAGGCTATAATGATTCATATAAAACCAAATTTATGGAGTGCTGTCAAAATGAAGCGGTTACAGTGTGTACTCATTTGGGGAACAGGCTTTCATCAAGATTATCATTTGCTTACAAACAATTCCTAATACAGGGCTGCAACTAACGATTATTTACATTATCGATTCATCTGCCAATGATTTTCTTAGTTATTTGTTTTGTCTATAAAATGTCAGAAAATAGTTATATAGAGCAGTAGTGGAATGTAACTAAGTACATTTCATCAAGTACTGTACTTAAGTACAAATTTGCAGTACTTGTACTTTACTTGAGACGTTTCTTTTCATGCCACTTTCTACTTCTACTCCACTACACTTAGTTGATTGACCGTTTTGATCGTTTCCAGTTTATAAAATGTGATTTTTCTGCATTGAGTACTTTTACTTTTAATACTTTAAATACATTTTCCTGATGATACTTTTAGTTAAGTAACATTTTCAATGCAGGACTTTTACTTGTAACAGTATTTTTACATACTTCTTCCACCACTAATATAGAGCCATTTTCAAATGTACTTTTCTTCCCAACAGTCCGAGGGGACTCAATTCACGGTCATATATGCCACAGAAAAGCAACAAATCCTTATATTTGGTTGCACCATCCAGAAAGTTGGGCATTTTTAAATGACAAATTACTTAAATGATTAAAACGATTATAATAATAAACTAATTTTCAGTCGCTTGATAAATCGTTTCAGCTCTGCCATAACGTGCATATCTCGTTTTACAAAAAAATACAAAATCTAAAAGACCAACTGATTTTTGATGACATCACATTTTACTGTTGGATGTTGTGATGGGCATTTTTTTCTACTTTCTGTTGTTTTGTAGACCAAATGATTCATCTGTAAATCGAGAAAACAATCAGCAGTTTAATAGATAATAAAAAATAATTGTTATTGGCAGCCTTAATTGCAACACTCACAATAACATTTTGACTTGAGCTGTAACAAATGAATGTGTCTTTATATCAAACAGTAAATATTAAAATCTGTTAAATCTTCAGTCAGCCAGCCAGTTCCTGTAGAGTACAGATGGGTCTGTATTTATGTGTCATGCAAGAATCATTTCCCACTGTCTCAATGCCACTCTTCTGCTCTCCTTAAAAAGCCATGTCATTAATTGGTTTAAAAAATAAATAAAAGTCAGCTAGATATGGCATAAGCAATTACAAGAGAAGAAATGTAAGAAATAAAATCATTTATTTCAAAAAAAAGGTTTCAGCCAGCATGGTGTACCAACTGAAAAGAACAAAAGGAACATTATTTGTTTGTGTCTGTCCCTGTGGCTTACTGAGCGGAGTTGGCTCTAGTCTCCAAAGCTGTGGTAGCTGATTTTGTTTCCCACTGATTATCATCCAATAACTTCATGACATCCTTTATAGACACAAGGACAAATCCAACTAGGCAATAAAGGCTGTAATGAAATCTCTTTTTTTCTGCTAGACAATCTGTCGGGCAGGCTTTTCATTTTCAGAAGCTGCTGACTGAAGACGGCATGTGTGTCGTCTCACCTCTGAAGACGAGATAGTCCTCATTAACCTGGATCATGAATTCTCCATAAACATCCCGAAACACGCCGCTATACACCCAGTCAGACACAAACCTAAATGAAGCACAGTAAAAACAGTCACACCCAGTCTTGACAATCTCCGAAAAAATAAAAATAGATCAATGAAGTGAAATCATGTCCTCGGGTTATATTATTTGTTGTTTTGACGACACACGTCTGTATGGGGAGCGCAGTGACTGACCGTGTATAAGGTTCACAGCTGCTCTTCAGCAGCGACAGGAGGACCGCGCAGTTCTCGTTGCTGCAGTTATTCTGTGCTTCATTGTACAGGTAGGACAGCAGTTTAACACCCTGAGGAGAGTCACATGGCACTGAGCTGACATCCCATCTGATAGGCTAAACACAGCAATGATGGATGACATATTGCAGTTTGCAGATAAAAGAGAACTCACCACAGGGAAGGTAGCCTGGCCTGCACCCAAAGGCCCATCTACGCAGCACAGTTCTGACAGGTACCTTAGATTAAAAGAATGCAGAGATTTTTGTGATCTGATGATATTTGCATTGTGGTTCTCACAAACACGACTGTACTGTCGACTGGGAGAGGTTAAGGTTTAAAAGTGTGAAATGAACACTAGTGACATAAAGGCAAAAACCTTAGTTGGCGGCCCACTTTGCGGAAGAGGAAGCCAATAGTCAACAGGCTGAGGGTGGGTGGAGTGCTGAGAACGCAAGCCCTGTAGTAATGCAGATACTTCCGCAGACCACCTGTAAAAGCCTTGGAGAGAAACACAATGTTTTATTTTTATTTTATTTCATTATCTACAGTACAGGCCAAAAGTTTGGACACACCTCATTCAATGTGTTTCTTTATTTTCATGACTATTTACATTGTAGATTCTCACTGAAGGCATCAAAACTATGAATGAACACATATGGAATTATGTACTTAACAAAAAAGTGTGAAATAACTGAAAACATGTCTTATATTTTAGATTCTTCAAAGTAGCCACCCTTTGCTTTTTTATTAATAAGGGAAAAAATGCCACTAATTAACCCTGACAAAGTACACCTGTGAAGTGAAAACCATTTCAGGTGACCACCTCATGAAGCTCATTGAGAGAACACCAAGGGTTTGCAGAGTTACCAAAAAGAAAATAAAAAAAGTCAT